>NC_052354.1:43298766-43516415 GCF_009727055.1 Benincasa hispida | reverse complement strand
AAAACAAACTGTATGCAAAGTTTTCTAAGTGCGAGTTCTGGCTACGAAAGGTGTCCTTCCTTGGGCACGTGGTGTCGAAGGACGGAGTTTCAGTGGATCCAGCTAAGATTGAGGACATTATCAATTGGCCTCGCTCTACAACGGTCAGTAAGATGCATAGTTTCCTAGGATTAGCTGGGTACTATCGCAGGTTTGTAGAGAATTTCTCTAGCATGTCCGCGTCGTTGTCTCAGCTAACTAGGAAGGGAGCTTCGTTTGTTTGGAGCAAAGCTTGTGAGGATAGTTTTCAGGACCTCAAGCAGAGATTGGTTTCAGCACCGATTCTCACCGTACCAGACGACTCCGGGAACTTCGTGATCTACAGTGGTGCTTCTAAGAAGGGTTTGGGTTGTGTGCTTATGCAACATGGTAGGGTGGTCGCCTATGTCTCCCGCTAGTTGAAAAACCATGAGCGAAACTATCCTACCCACGACTTGGAATTGGCAGCGGTGGTGTTTGCCCTGAAGATCTGGAGGCACTACTTGTATGAGGAAAAGATCCAGGTTTTCACCGACCACAAGAGTCTGAAATACTTCTTCACTAAGCAGGTTTAGTTGTGTAAGGATCTGGAGCGAGCAGAGATTGCGGTGGCAGTGGGGGAAGTCACTTCGCAGCTAGCTCAGTTGACAGTACAACCAACCTTGAGGAAGAGGATTATTGTTGCACAGCAGGGTGATCCGGATCTAGCTCAGAAATGTTGTCAGGTAGGGTCGGGCCAGGCAAGTGAATTTTTGGTGTCGGTGGACAAGGGTCTTTTGTATCAAGGACGGTTGTGCGTCCCAGCAGATGATGGCCTGAAAGGGGAACTGTTGGTAGAAGCTCACAACTCTCCATTCTCGATGCACCTAGGTAGTACCAAAATGTACCAAGATGTGAAGCGGTATTACTGATGGCCCAATATGAAAAGGGAGATAGTTGACTATGTCAGCAGATTTTAGGCTATCAACAAGTGAAGGCCCCGAGGCAGAAGATAGCAGGCTTGCTACAGCCATTGGATGTGCCAGAATGGAAATGGGAAAGTGTGGCTATGGATTTTATTACGGGTTTGCTGATAACTTGTAGAAATATAAGTTATTTATGGATTTTTTTAGGAACATATCGAGAGAGAATTGGATTTGGTTAGCCACCTTATCTAAATATTGTGGCCAAAAGTTAGTAAATATGCGCCGATTGTATGAAGATTAGCTTAGAATTACAATAATTATAAATGATCGTAATTACACCCACTAACGCCATAAAGATGGAAGATAAGCCAAGTTTTCCTTTGTTTTGCAGGAAACCAAGTCACCGCTTGCAATCAAGGCTCACGAGAAACTGATCGACGCATCTCTGTCACATTGTGCCCGTCAATCAACAATGAAGAGACGATCACCGAAATGACGGCGCAATGCGACAATCGATCCAGAGCTGACTTTCAACTGCATGTGGTANCAAGAGAAACCGAGACTGCTCTAATCTCTGAGCTAGTTGTGAGAGATTACCTCGATGTATTTCTGGAAGAACTTCCAGGATTGCCTCCACCGAGGGAGATTGATTTTACGATCGAACTGGAGCCAGACACTATTTTTATATCCAAAGCTCTGTACAGAATGGCTCCAGCAAAATTGAAAGAACTGAAGGTTCAATTGCAGGAACTGCTTGATAAAGGGTTTATACGACCCAGTGTTTCTCCGTGGGGTGCACCAGTGTTGTTTGTAAAGAAAAGGAATGGGTCGTTACGTCTATGCATAGACTACAGGGGGTTGAATAAAGTGACCATCAAGAACAAGTACCCGCTTCCTAGAATCGATGACCTGTTTGACCAGCTATAGGGTACTATTGTATTTTCCAAGATTGACCTACAGTCAGGTTACCATCAGCTGAGGATCAAAGACAGTGATATTCTGAAGACTGCATTCCGATCCAGATACGGGCATTACAAATTCATTGTAATGTCTTTTGATCTGACCAATGCTCCAGCAGTATTCATCGATTTGATGAATCGGGTGTTCAGGGATTTCTGGACACCTTTGTAATCGTTTTCATTGATGACATCTTGATCTACTCCAAGACAAAGGCGGAACACGAGGAACATCTTCAGAAGGTCCTCAGAACGCTGAGGGAAAAAAACTGTATGCAAAGTTTTCTAAGTGCGAGTTATGGCTTCGAAAGGTGTCATTTATTGGGCACGTGGTGTCGGAGGATAGGGTTTCAGTGGATCTAGCTAAGGTTGAGGTCATTACCAATTGGCCTCGCCCTACGATGGTCAGCGAGGTGCGCAGTTTCTTGGGGTTGGTTGGGTATTATCGAATGTTTGTAGAGAATTTCTCTAGCATGGCCACGCCATTGACTCAGCTAACCAGGAAGGGAGCTTCGTTTTTTTGGAGCAAATATTGTGAGGTCAGTTTTCAAGACCTCAAATCGAGGTTGGTTTTAGCATCGGTTCTTACCGTACCAGACGGTTCTGGGAATTTCGTGATCTATAGTGATACTTCTAAGAAGGGTTTGGGTTGCGTGCTTATGCAACAAGGTAGAATAGTCGCCTATGCCTCCCGCTAGTTGAAAAACCATGAGCGAAACTACCTGACTCACGACTTGGAATTGGCAGCGGTGGTGTTTGCCCTGAAGATCTGGAGGCACTACCTGTATGGGGAAAAGATCCAGGTTTTCACTGACCATAAGAGTCTGAAATACGTCTTCACTCTAGTACAACGCAGGTGAGAGAGGTATTAGGCAGCGCGTGCTCGGTTAGTAAGGATACGACTGTGAGAAACCTCTACCACCTAGGTAGGCGAATGTGGTAACCGATGCCCTTAGTCGAAAGTCGCTCATTCGACACCTTGATCATAAGCAGGTTTAGTTGTGTAAGGACTGGAGCAAGCAGAGATCGCGGTGGCAGTGGGGAAGTCACTTCGCAGCTAGCTCAGTTGACATGTACAACCAACCTTGAGGAAGAGAATTATTGTTGCACAGCAGGGTGATCCGTATCTAGCTCAGAAATGTTGTCAGGTAGGGTCGGGCCAGCGTGAATTTTTGGTGTCGGTGGACAAGGTCTTTTGTATCAAGGACGGTGTGCGTCCCAGCAGAATGAAATGGCCTGAAAGGGAACTGTTGGTAGAAGCTCACAACTCTCCATTCTCGATGCACTAGGTAGTACCAAAATGTACCAAGATGTGAAGCGGTATTACTGATGGCCCAATATGAAAAGGGAGATAGTTGACTATGTCAGCGATTTAGGCTATCAACAAGTGAAGGCCCGAGGAAAGAAGATAGCAAGGGTCTTGCTACAGCCATTGGATTAGGCCAGAATGGAAATGGGAAAGTGTGGCTATGGATTTTATTACGGGTTTGCTGATAACTTGTAGAAATATAAGTATTTATGGATTTTTTTAGGAACATATCGAGAGAGAATTGGATTTGGTTAGCCACCTTATCAAATATTGTGGCCAAAAGTTAGTAAATATGCGCCGATTGTATGAAGATTAGCTTAGAATACAATAATTATAAATGATCTAATTACACCCACTAACGCCATAAAGATGGAAGATAAGCCAAGTTTTCTTGTTTTGCAGGAAACCAAGTCACCGCTTGCAATCAAGGCTCACGAGAAACTGATCGACGCATCTCTGTCACATTGTTGCCCGTCAATCAACAATGAAGAGACGATCACCGAATGACGGCGCAATGCGACAATCGATCCAGAGCTGACTTTCAACTGCATGTGGTTTAAAAAAAAACACCGCATGCGAATACTCGATCGAAAGATGCAGCTGAGCAACACAAAAGCAGAGGATTGAGACATGTGCACAACTAACGGTTGTGCAGAAATAACGGTCTGATTTGCATAACAGAAGGAAATAATATCCCACCATCTTCGGATTTCCATAACCATCAGTGGGACCACAAGGCCGGAGTCAAAGACCTTCACCTATAAATACCCCATAGATTTAAGAGAAACTTATGCTACTTGATACGGGGCTAAGTGCTGTTAAACTGTTAGAGAAAAAGCTGTGTGCTTAAGTGAAGAAATCCGGGAAGAAAGACGAGATAAGGCCGAGAGGTGAATCTCAGATCTAATCTGTCGAATATCCCGATCCTGAAAGTTCTGTGCATAGATCTCTGCTACCGGTCGAGCAAGCCTGAGAGGGAAGCTCTCCCTACCATCAAATCCATCCTATCCAGCAAGCAGATCTTCATCGAATCAATGCCAAGACATTGGCGCTTGTTTGTATCTGTTCTATCTCTTTCATCGTTGTATTTAACTTTTTTTTTATCTTTTCATTCACACACCATGTATCAAACGCTTAATAGATATATTAAATGTTTCGATAGTTTTCATATACCATTCTCTGTCTATTTCTGTTCCTCCATTAATCATTTTCTCCATGATGTCTTTTCAATCCCCTGATAGTTAATATGATTCAAAGAAGTACTTAATCTGTGTTAAAGGTATAAAATGCGTTTAGCTAAGGCATGCTAGACGACATCTTCACCTGTGAGAGCAGAAGTGAAGATGGCATTCTGATCTATCGAGAGAGGGTTAGAAGAATGCGTTAACTAAAGCGAGTAGTACTTCCAGACATGGAAGCAACCTTGCATTCATAACGTTATTCTCTGTTTCACCACAGACATGTGGAAGCGTGGCCGATCACTGAAAGATGTACGCCAAGAGAAGAGCGGAACAGTATTTCTAGCTTCAACGCAATTGAGAACTTGCGCTGTTTATATTATTTATCTTTCTCTTTCTATTCTGTTCATAAGACTTGCCGCCGCATTTCACGTCTTTGCATAACTTTCACAGCCAACCTTGACCCTAGCATCTTGTAACATGAAGCCTGTATCTTGTATCATCTAGCTTAGGTTTATTATATTTTATTTTATTATAGCATCTTTACTGCTTTACTTTATTTTATTGCAATTTATATACCTGTACAAACACATTTTCAAAAACCTGGTCGCATATATCATGAACATATCACAATAACCTAAAACAGTCCCTGAGTTCGACCTCGGATCACACCGAAAAACTTGCGGTGGAATTACACTTGGTTCCATCGTAAGGAAACTTGTGACAACGCATGATATACTATGTGAATATCCATAATTAACGCATATCTAGCAGTAATATCGCATCATTTCAAGCATAGAACATCATCAATCATACCTATCAGGGATAGTCAACATTTGCCCAAGGCAGCAAAGGGTTTCTCAGTGATTTGGGTTGTGATAGACAGACTCACCAAAGTGGCATATTTTATTCCAGGAAAGCCCACGTACGCAGTAAGTAAGTGGGCTCAGCTATATATGAAGAAGATAATAAGATTTCATGGTGTGCCAGTATCAATTGTGTCTGACAGGGACCCTCGTTTCACCTCCAGTTTTTGGAAGAGCCTCCAGAAAGCTTTAGGGTCACGGTTGAACTTCAGTACAACTTTTCACCCTCAAACTGATGGAAAAATAGAACGTTTAAATAAGATGTTGGAGGACATGTTGCGTGCTTGTGCGTTAGAATTCTCAAGGGGTTGGGACTCCTACTTGCATTTGGCAGAGTTTGCTTATAATAATAGCTATCAGGCTACCATTGACATGTCGCTGTTTGAAGCTCTTTACGGTAGAGGTTGCAGGTCTCCTGTTTGCTGGGGAGAGATTGGGGAGAGGAAATTGGTGGGAACTGAGTTAGTGGAGTTGCCGAATGAAGCCATGTAGAAGATCAGGGCTATAATGCTAGCAACGCAAAGTAGATAGAAAAGTTACGCGGATGTTAGGCGTAAAGATCTGGAGTTCGAGGCAGGTGACAAAGTGTTCCTGAAAGTGGCGCCGATGAAGGGTGTCCTGAGATTCAGGAAGAAGGGTAAGCTAAGTCTGCGTTTTGTAGGGCCATTCGAGATTTTGGAGTGAGTCAGCTCTATGGCTTACCGTTTGGCCTTGCCACCATCTCTTTGCACGGTCTATAATGTCTTTCATGTCTCCATGCTAAGGAAGTATTTAACAAACCCGTCTCATGTGATGGACTTTGAGCCTTTGCAGCTGAATGAAAACTTGAGTCACGAGAAGAAGCCTGTGCAAATTGTGGCCAGGGAGGTGAAAGTTTTGCGCAGCAAGGAGGTGCCACTGGTGAAGGTTATGTGGTAGAACCATCAGTTTGATGAAGCAAATTGGGAGCGAGAAGACGAGATGAGAGTACTGCATCCGGAGCTCTTCCAAGATTAGAACTTTAGAGGATGAAAGTTTATTAAGGGGGAAAGAGTGTGATGCCCCAAAGATTTATACATGTATATGTTTATTAAAAAAAATAAAAAAGAGAGGAAAAAAAAGAGAGAGAGGGTTAATAGTTAAATTAAGGAAAAGAGAAGGGGAATTAGGGTTATAAATGAGGGTTTAGGGAACCTCGGTTTGCATACAAGAAAGAAAAAAATTTTCCTTTTTCTTTTTTCTTTTCTTCTTCCGCCTTCCAGCCCTCACACAGACCCCCTTCACTATACCTTTCCGCTGCCGCCTCCTCATGCCTCAGCCCAGTGCGTTGTCGTCGTCAGTCACTGTTGCCCTCTAGGGTTTTCTTTTTCTCTTCTTTTCCAACCGATCTCCTGCTTCCAGCCGCGCCCGTCTTCGTCGTCGACCAAGCCCAAAGCCGCTGAAGTCGCGATCCTATTGTGCTCTCATCGGTCCATTGACCCGAAACAACGATCGAACAGCCAAAGTCGCGACTCGGAGCCGTGTCTCTCTCTCTTAGCGCATCGTCCATCAGTCTTGGCGTTGTCGGTTCTGGTTGCCATCAGATCGCAGTGGTTCCATCCGATCTGTCTGTTGGGGTAAGTTTTGGTTCCTTTTTTGGCAGCCCATCGTCATTTGGGATTCTTAAGCCTAAGCTAACCTTCACCCATGGATTTTATGGTTAGTTTTAGGAACATATGGCGATGAAGGAAGTTTTCGAGCAGAGTAAGGGTTTTTTTTGGTATAGTTCGTTATCCTCAGATAAGTGGTTTACTGCCAGTATTGCCCTAAGATCTTGATAAGCCTGATGGTCAGAAGGAAAAATTCTTATGTCACTATATGTATGAGTAAAATGTGCTAAAGTTTGACGTATGGGTAACTGTGATAAAGTTTGATGTATGGGTAACTGTTCTAAAGTTTGTGTTGGGATTGGTGTCCTAATTCTCCCGAAGTCTCGTTGTTTTGTAAAGATACACATTGTTCAATGAATAAAATAATCGTTATTTAATTCTGGCATTTACTCATATCCAATAAACAAAGCCCCTTGGTTATCTTAGGTGAACTTAAGCATGTATATGCGATATACAAATAGAGCATGCCTTAAGTGATAACCTAAATCGGTCTGGAATATAAGGATTAAGGTGGGATACCTGATCCTGGTGACACAATGGATACAACCCGCTTTGTAGAGGTTTGTAAGTGTTGTAAACTACTACAGATGGTAGATCCTGAGCATTCATGTGGAGACGTGGAGCGGGGGTATCCTATACAAAGAGTTTGTATAAGACCTGTACCATGAGATGACTAGATTCTGTATATAACGCCGTTAATTTATGACACGCAGAAATGCATGTCATCTTAGGCCTTTTATTTAGAATTATGAGGGCTGTTAAGCAGAATATGCGGCAATTATGTTAGGAATTCATGAGGAAATGAGCTTGCGTCGTTTAGCATGATGAATCTCGGCTAACTCATTATTATGAGTTCAATGTTCTATTTTTGTAGCTAACGCAGGAAGTGGACACAAACGCGGAAGCTGGACCACCACATAGACGACCGCATGTGGAGAAAATCTCCATCGCGAAGGCGAACGCGTTTGATCAACGCATGGGTGTTGCAGTAATCAGCCGCATGCGTCCATCGCATGGGAGTTGCGCTCGTCAAGCGATTGCAGTCATCGTGTAGAGTTGCGGTATTAAGCGAATGCGGTCACTGCATGATTGTGGCTACACGATAACGCATACTAATGGGATCAACGTAAGGTTGGTGGAATGAACACATCAACGTACATCCATGGCACCACCGGCAGCCTTGACGCACATTCGCTGGAAGCAAGTCATTACTTCCAGCCGGTCATTTCATTTTCTCTTCTTTTCTTATATTGTATTTTATTACATTTGTGATTAAGGAATTAATACATGATGTGTTCAATGCATTTCTGTGTTTCCTTCGACTCCATCTCCATCTTCTTTACTTAGCATCTTTAACTTTCATTGCCTCACTTAGTGAGATTGCTAGAGTATCGCATACTTAGTCATGTGGATTAGGAATATGAAGCATGTAGCAAACCACCGAGAGGTGTGCGTTGCGTGAGTGTGTGAGTAAACCTTATTTGCTTAGTGTGAAGCTGTAGCAATGCCTGCCTATAGGCGGATGCAACGCTTGTCTATGAGTAAAGTCAGTAACAACTAACTGTCCGGGAGGGTAAGTGGTTGGTCGCGTTAAGCAATGTAAGTTATTGTTCACTAGAGATAGGAATAATCTTATGTCAGCAAAGTTCATGCGGTTACCTTGTCTTATGAGCGCATCATTCATCATTTAGTCATACTTGAGAGAGTAGTCTAAAATCCAAATCTAAGACTCGAGAGAGCGGATTGGAACGCATAAGCAAGAATGGGGAACTTAGAGATAAGCTCTGTTTGCTGTCACACAGCATATGCACTCTACGGATAGGATATTGCATGCATCCAAGAAGTAGGAAACGGTGGTATGCGGCTAGCACGCTCATGCGGCGAGAGCACGTGAGCGGGTTATGGAGGTTTAGGCAGGCATAGGCTTCCCGACAATATCGTAGATACATCGCATACGTCCTAGAGTTAGGCTCAAGTGTGTGTAGCATGATTGCATGGCTTGCATTGACTAAGGTTTCCCTTGCGGTCACTCTTAAGGGTTGAAATGAAGATATCTCCACATTTTATCTATTGCATTGTTTAGAAGTCGCGTCTCTACCTCTCATTCATATTCTCATTGCATTTTTTGTTACTTAGGAGTAGGAGTAGTGTTAGCATAGAAACCTCCCATCCATTCTTTTATTCAACCGCCACATGCACATTACCGCATGCATGTAGCTACAAGTCGCTGAGTTCGACCTTGGATCACCCAAGAAACTTGCGTTCACGTTATACTTGGCGTGAGCGCAAGAAAACTTGTGATAGGGCGCATGGTCATCGCATACATTTGTTAATGCAAAGTCATTCCAACGTATGACCACGACGCATGATAATCAACAAAAACATTATAAACATGCATCGCATATTGCGTCCACAGAATTTTAGTTGCTGAGTAATTGACATCTAATTTCCCGTCATCAAGTTTTTGGCACTGTTGCCGGGGACTTGGCAGCTAATTGTTTGTTGAGTTTTGTGTCTCTACAGGAAACCTTTTTATCTTGGGAGTATTGTAGCTTGTGCGACCAGGCTGCAAAATATTGAAGTGTAGGCGATGTGCTGAAAGCCAATGTTGACCCCAAGATAGAAGAGCAATCAGTCGCATAAGCTAAAGGTAATTCTAAGCACATGACGGCCGCATGAGCCCAACAATTGCTGGAAGTTCCAAAGGTTAGGGTAAACTCCACGACCAAAGAAGTTGAGAATAATCTCCTGCATGGACATCTTCTACTCTATCTTTAACATGATTTCTTAGTTTAGGTTATTTTTATTTTTATTGTTATTGTGGATATATGGCTGCTTCCTTGGTTGTGGTGCGTTCGCTCTTTGTAGGTGCAACAATAAGTCTCCCCGGTGCGCAGTACAACTGAAGAATTCCTTTCATCCTTCAACACATGGCTTCTATTGCGTGGATTCCAACGCGTAATCGCATGCTTATTTCGTCTAAGGTTTTTTCTTGTTATCTTTTATGCATTATCCTTCTAAAATTCTATTTTTCTCGATTGCATTGCTTTGCGATGTTTCTATGATGGTGCATATAATTCACCGCATCTTCTAACTAAGCATCGCAAGGCACTCCTTACTTTTATTAGCTTCTTCAAATTTTGAAAGTCTTAAGTTTTATTTTGTGCAAACCTTCGCTCAAACGTTTGTTACCGCATTCCTATAATTTTGCATCTAGCTTTGTGGTGAGAACGCTGCCAACCTCTAAGTTTGGGGGTGGCAGCAGTCTCAGAGAAATTGCGTTCATTACATTGCGATCATTTGAAAAAAAAGTGAAAAAAAAAAAGCGAAGAGAATTTTTTAGAATAATAACTCCACTATCAATGCAATGAGGAAACCCATGTTGGTAAGAGTTTAGTTGTGAAAGGTACTTACCCATAGTTGGATGTCCGCATGACACACGTGGGGGCAAGCCAAAACGAAAGTAAGTCGCCAGGATCAACGCATAAGCGCAACTTCTCTGTCAGGCGCAAGTCAAGGCAAGCAAGACAAGAGTTGAGTTGAATATGGAACACAATCGAAGTTGGATGCCCGCATGACACACGTGGGGGTAAGCCAAAATGAAGAGCGTAACCAGATTCAACGCTGCATTTGAATAAGTCATCGCAAAATTTTTGAAGTATTTTGAATGAACGCATTCTCAAAAGCTAAACGCAAAGTTGCGGTGAATGAATAAAAAGTTTTTGAGCAAAGGCTTGCCGGATCTAAACTTAGAAAAGATCTTTTTGAAGAAGCAGCCAAAGTGGAGGAGAGCATTGTGGAGATGGTTAGAGGTATGAGGAAATTATATTCTGAGAATCTGGTCATTGCAAAGGAAAGCCGGAAGGTGAGTTAGAATTTCTTGAGTATAACGCATGCTTGAGGACAAGCATGATTCTAAGTTTGGGGGTGTGATGACATGCAGAAATGCAGGACATCTTAGGCCTTTTATTCAGAATTATGAGAGCTGTTAAGCAGAATATGCGGCAATTATGTTAGGAATTCAGGAGGAAATGAGTTTGCGTTGTTCAGCATGATGAATCTCGGGTAACCCATTATTGTGCGTTATTATACATTCAATGTTTTATTTTTGTAGCTAATGCAGGAAGTGCACGCAAACGCGAAAGTCAGACCACCGCATAGACGACCGCATGCGGAGAAACTCTCCATCGAAAAGGCGAACGAGTTTGATCAACGCAAAGGTGTTGCGGTAATCAGCCACATGCGTCCATCGCATGGGAGTTGCGCTTGTCAAGCGATTGTGGTCATCATGTAGAGTTGCGGTATTAAGCAAATGTGGTCACTGCATGATTGCAGCTACACGATAACGCATACTAATGGGATCAATGCAAGGTTGGTGGAATGAACGCATCAACGTACATATCGGAAAAATCAAAAGCTGATGTTGACATTTCACCTACCACACCGTTAGCAGCAGAGATTCAGAAAAGGACTAACATGCTGCGAATGTCTGAATCAGAGCAGTCCATTAATGCTGTCAGCGATCCAAGCTCTATATCAAGAAGCCGATGAGCAGAATTTCAGAGATCGAGGGATTTCGCCTTAGGGCGGATCCTTGTGCACCAGAAAAATGCGTGAGAAGAAAGCTTGAGAGTTCTTCATCTCCTCCATCCATTCCGAGTGACGACCGGAGCTCGATCTCGAGAGAGTCAGCTCCTCCGTCCATCCATGGAACCACCTGCAGCCTTGATGCACATCCGCTGGAAGCAAGTCATTGCTTTCAGCCGATCATTTCATTTTCTCTTCTTTTTTTATACTGTATTATATTACATTTTGTGATTAAGGAATTAATACATGATGTGTTCAATGCATTTCTGTGTTTCCTTCGACTCCATCTCCGTCTTCTTTACTTAGCATCTTTAACTTTCATTGCATCACTTAGTGAGATTGCTAGAGTATCGCATACTTAGTCATGTGGATTAGGAATATGAAGCATGTAGCAAACCACCGAGAGGTGTGCGTTGCGTGAGTGTGTGAGTAAACCTTATTTGCTTAGTGTGAAGCTGTAGCAATGCCTGCCTATAGGCGGATGCAACGCTTGTCTATGAGTAAAGTCAGTAACAACTAACTTCCCGGGAGGGTAAGTGGTTGGTCGCATTAAGCATGTCTCTTATACACATCTAGATGTGTATAAGAGAGAAGCTGTAGCAATGCCTGCCTATAGGCGGATGCAACGCTTGTCTATGAGTAAAGTCAGTAACAACTAACTTCCCGGGAGGGTAAGTGGTTGGTCGCATTAAGCAATGTAAGTTATTTTTCACTAGAGATAGGAATAATCTTATGTCAACAAAGTTCATGCGGTTACCTTGTCTTATGAGCGCATCATTCATCCTTTAGGCATACTTGAGAGAGTAGTCTAAAATCCAAATCTAGGACTTGAGAGAGCGGATTGGAACACATATGTAATAATAGGGAACTTAGAGATAAGCTCCATTTGCTATCACACAGCCTATGCACCCTACGGATAGGATATTGCATGCGTCCAAGAAGTAGGAAACGGTGGTATGCGGCTAGCACGCTTATGCGGCGAGAGCACATGAGAGGGTTATGGAGGTTTAGGCAGGCATAGGCTTCCCGGCAATATCGTAGATACATCGCATACGTCCTAGAGTTAAGCTCAAGTGTGTGTAGCATGATTGCATGGCTTGCATTGACTAAAGTTGCCCTTGCGGTCATTCTTAAGGGTTGCAATGAAAACATCTCCACATTTGATCTATTTTTCCATCCATTTACTTCATGTCAAAAGTTTCCGCGTCTCTACCTCTCATTCATATTCTCATTGCATTGTTTGTTACTTAAGAGTAGAAGTAGTGTTAGCATAGAAACCTCTCATCCATTCTTTTATTCAACCGCCATATGCACATTACCGCATGCATGTAGCTACAAGTCCCTGAGTTCGACCTCGGATCACCCGAGAAACTTGCGTTCGCGTTATACTTGGCGTGAGCGCAAGGAAACTGGTGACAGGGTGTACGGTCATTGCATACATTTGTTAACGCAAAGTCATTCCAACGCATGACCACGACGCATGATAATCAACGCATACATTATGAACATGCATCGCCTATTGCATCCACGGAATTTTAGTTGTTGAGTAATTGACATCTAATTTCCCGTCATCATTAATACTAGAGACTTACATCTCACCTAAATGACCATAGGTGACACGACCTCAATCCTGAGTGTTTTGGGAACTTCTGCCTTTGAAGGCGGTCCTTTGATTAGTATGGGTGAGAGTGGCCAGATTGCCAACTCAACATGCCTACCTTTTTGAGGACTTGTCTGATCTGGGAGCTAGGAACTCAATCCACAATATGGGATAAATAGAGAGATTGCTCCCTTAAAGGCTGATTTCGGGGCTTGAACGTAGTGGCCACAGCTTCTCTTTGCAAGAGAAGACTCAGTCATAGTAGGACTATGACTTATATTCATTAAAGGGATCAGTGGTACTTAAGGAGACAGATGTAACTACAGGGGCATAACGGTTATTGGCCAAATGTACTTACGAGCGATCTGTAAAGGGTTGTCGCACTGTTGATTGGTTAAGATGGACACATAATATATCTGTAGTAAGAAGAGTTCAGCTGTCGGTCTTTAGTGGAGTGCCTGGCAGTTATCGGATGGTGGATCCCATGACTAAAGAGTTTAGTCAGTTATTCATGTATCGTTGGATTTTCGAGCTACAAGTCCATGAGGTTTCTTTGGTAGCTCAACGGATTCAGTTGAGGATCAGTTCTTGGTGTTGATTTGAAATGTTCAAATTGAAAATAGGTATTTTGGTTATGTATGATATAATCGGTATGATTTATAAGATACATCTACTGGAGGATTGATGTAAATGAGATTTACATTAAATACCATGGAATAGAAAAAGAATTGTGGTTTATATGTTTCATGAGATGAAATATTAAAACTATAGGTTATAAATATAGTATGATAAGTTGGTTATCATTTATGTTTATAATAATATTAATTATTAGATAATTAATTCTTTTTCTTTTAATAACCAAAGTAGTGGGTGGTTATTGGATCATCATAACCGTGAGTCTAAAAGGAAAATTGGTTTTCCTATTTTAAAAAGAAGGTTTTACAAAACGATTGAAAAAGTTTTGAGTTTTCTCTCGGCAAAAAAGAAACTCACAAAGTTGTCAAGTAAATTTGGATTTACTAAACGACGGTTGGGCGAGCTAAACGATCGTGCAGAGTTGAGCTAAACAATCGTGCAGTATTTACTAAACCATCGCATAGTTTTGCTAGATGATCGCTTCCCAAGGTAAACAATCGTGTAGAGTCTGTAGGCGATAGACCGAGTTAAACGATAGACTAAATGATCGCATAGCTTTTTCTAGACGATCGCATAGCTTTATCTAAACGATTGGGTATCGACCTATACGTTAGGTCTCCACCATCTCCCACTTGCCCAGTCGTGTACGCGATCGGTATTTTCCCCCTTCGTCTGCCTCATACCAAGTCCGAACAGAGCCCACCCTCTGGATTCTCACACCGAGAATACCAAGGTCGCCTTGTTGGTGGTGTCAGACTCAATTCGACATCGTCGAGGTTTTCTGGACGCCGTTCGTGGTGCTGTGAAGGCCATTTGCTATTGTGGAGGAGATTGTGACTGAGGAGATCGTTGAGGACGATCGCGAAGTGTTCATGCGGTGTTGCAGTCGTGTAGATCAAGCGTTCGAGGTTGCTGATTGTTGGAGCGTTCGTGCGCAATGGAGCGTGGAGACGCTTCTGCCATTGTTTGTACAGTTTTTCTTTTGTGCTTTTGAGACTTTCATGCTGTAATTTCTGTATGATTTGCATAACCATTTATGTTTGAAGTCGACTGTAAATATATGTTCATTCATGATTGTAATTTGGAATAGTCTTATTCAGCTGCTCATGGAAATCTCAGCTTCTGATTTCCTTCAATTGGTATCAGAGTCAGGTTCTTTGATATTCCAAATTACTGATCTGAAATGCACGCTTTTTACAGTCGCGGTGGGTTTCTGCATTTGTGGATGAATTTGATGAACATTTCGGGTTTGATTGCCTTTTTTGTTAAAGCTTTCGGTATTACAAAGTGTTAATTGTAAGGGCCCCTGTGTTTTTGGGCGAAATTAACTTTGCAATCGAGTCTGTAATTTGAAAAGTTCGAGTTCGTCGAGTCATTCGTAATGAAGCTTCCGTGCATGGCGATGCAGTTCTCAACAAAGAAGAAGACCAAGCGTTGGTCGGATCATGTAGCCTCAAGTAAACGATCGCTGGGATTTAACTAAGCGGTCGTTTAGATTTTTTTTCTAGACGATTGTGTAGTTATTTTCTAATCAATCGTAGGCACTGGAGGTAGGCAATCGTAGTGGGAGCATACGATGCTCGTCGTTTAGTAGAAAGCGCGCGCTAGACGACCGTGTAGTTAGCAAGCTTCATCGCTTAGTTACTACCTATGTGATCACGTGTATACGATATGGAGGCGCTAGCTAAGCGATCGCTTAGACGATGGTGCTTCGCAACATCATAGTCACTTAGACGATCGCGGAAGGCGGGCGTTGTGCAGTGCACGCTAAGCGATCGTGTACTTCAGGCTTCATCGCTTAGTAAAGGTACGCGATTGTGTAGTAATAGCTAAGTGATCATTTGGATTTTTCTAAACGATCGTATAGTACATGCTAAACAATCGTTTAACTCTGGGAGCACTGGTAAGCGATAGATCAAAGAGTTTGTTTTGTCGTCTAGACGATCGCAAGGTGCTTAGGACACAATGGATGGTTGGAGAAGTGATGAATTGCCGAGCGGTTCAAGACCCGGTTCGCCTGTTTGAATTGGAGACTCCTTGTCTTTGTAATAGTTAGCTTTCTTTTTGTGTTTTAAGGCAATTTTACCCGGTTCATCAACTTTGTTGCTTATACATGTGATGTATGGTACTTATATGCCAAAAGTGTTTGTCATATAGTTAAAACCCACCTTAGGTTGTGCAATTATTCATGCATCATGTATTATAAATGTTATAATATTACATGAAGAAATTACTTGAAAGCATACGCATGCATCATGAAATATAAGAGTTATATTTTGCATGCAGTGAGCATTATCATGCATCATCCTTTTATTATAAATGTTATAGTCTAAGGGTGAATGAAAGCATGTCTTACTTGTTTTATTGTCATTTTGTATAACTGTTATATAAAAGTAGTAATGAATGGACAATGCATTGAGCATGACACTTAAGCTATTTATAATATTATGAATGCCTTGCATGTGTTAGTTTAGCATTGTGGTTGTTTCCGTTTATAAATGTTATAAAAGAAATTAGACCTAAAATCAATAATTTAGAGTTGCATGCGGACTTAGGGTGAATTCAAGTTTTTAAAAGGGTTTTAAAATTGATTGAGATAGACCTAAGTTCAAATGGTTCTAAAGAGTTTAGTAACCTAGATTAATCTTTTAAATCAGTTTAATAAGATTAAATTGGTTGAATAAAAGATTAAATTTGTTGTAAACCTATCTATAAAGGACCTTTTGTTTAAGGCGGGTTCTGGCTAGGCTGGGGTTCTTAAGTTGACGGGAACATAACACCCCTACCTATGAACCTACCTGGAAAGGTGAAATAGATAACAAGCATACGACATTTTGGTCAAAGATTCCGTTAAAGATTTAATGGATGATGATCAAAAGTTGTTTCACTATCCAAGGTAAAAGTTACTCTTGGGAAAACCTAAAAGTCACTTAGTTAAAATCCTTAGCCGTGTTTTTTCTAAGTAAGCTAAACCCTAGGTTATAAAATACTCAGTGGGAGGAGGAGGCATATCAGATATGTCTATGATTCCACTCAAGTTTCTCCCTGTATGTTCACACCGTGAGATTCATGCTTGGCCTCAAGATGCCCAAGATGCATCCCCCTTCAGATGGTGTTTGCATGAGTCAATATCAAGGTGAACGGAGAGAGTATTTATAGTAAGTGGGTGAAGGGTGTGTGTCAACACGTCCTATGGTCTCTGTCATTGGTTCACACTGTGAGATCATTTTGTACGCCCTCGTGTCGCCTTCAGAGCGTCCCCCTTCGGATGGGTTTTGTGTAGTTGGTCAATATCAGGTGAACTCCAGAAATGGATAGGGTCGCTTTAGGTTTTACCCTAATTAGATTTTTTCCCTTCGGATTGGCCTTTTGAGCTAGAGCTTAAAATGACGGGTCACACTTACGAGAGATTATTAAGTAAGTTAATGATCTCTTGGCCAAATCAATGATGGCTTGTCGTTATAGAACAAGAGTTGTTCTGGTATTAATGACTAGTTGAGAAACTTCTCGATTCCAGAGGAGGGATAACTGACCTCCCTTCGGCGGCTTTTGTCCTAAACCTTTGAAGCGTCATTGCGAAACTAGATGTCACACGGGGTTCATGTTAGTTTTGCTAAAACTTTATTGGATGTTGTTTTGTTTTACAACGGGTATTTGCTTAAACCTAATGTAGGTCAATGTGTTTTTTTTTTCAGCAACTCGTTAGTATTTCCATTTAAGCTTTTAAAAATGACCAATTATTTACAGTGGAAAGAATCGTGTGAAACTTATTTCGTGGCAAAGACCACCATCCCACTACTCTCCAAAAGAGGAGATAAGACAGGAAATATGATTTATTGGTCTTGGAGACTTGTCTGGTAGAGAATAATGATTCTGCCTGGATCCTCGATTTAGGTGCTACCAATCATGTCAGTTCCTCTTACCAAGGATTTAGTTTCTGGCAAACGTTGTCACAAGGAAAGATGACTCTTCGAGTCGGTACTGGTGAGGTTGTTTCAGCTGTTGCTGTAGGCAGGCTGAAGTTATTTGTTGACAAGAAACATTATCTGTTACTGGATAATATTTTTGTAGTTCCTCATATTAAGAGGAACTTAATCTTGGTTTCTTGTCTCATTGAACAAGGTGGAGATTGGTTATGGTTCAATGGAAAATAACTTATATGTACTAAGGTCGATAGTCATAAAAGCCTTGTTTAACACTGAAATGTTCAGTACGACAACAACAGCTAAAAGACCAAAGGTTTCTCCAAAGGAAAACGCCCATCTTTGGCATCTAAGCTTAGGTCACATCAACCTCAATAGAATTGAGAAGTTGATGAAAAGTGGACTTCTAAAGAGTTTAGAAGAACACTCCTTGCTGGTATGTGAATCATGCCTCGAAGGCAAGATGACCAAACGATCTTTTATTGGAAAAGGTTACAGAGTCAAGGAAACCTTGGAGCTTGTACATTCAGACCTCTGTGGTCCAATGAATGTTAGATCTCGAGGTGGAATACTTCATCTCTTTCATAGATGATTATTCAAGGTTTGGGTATCTCTTCCTAATGCAACATAAGTCTGAAGCCCTTGACAAGTTCAAGGAGTATAAGGCTGAAGTTGAAAACTTGTTAGGTAAGAAGATAAAAACACTACGATTTGATCGTGATGGAGAGTATATGGACCTCCAATTCCAGAACTATATGATAGAACATGGGATTTCGTCCCAACTCTCGACTCCTGGTACACCTCAGCAAAATGATGTATCTGAAAGGAGAAACAGAGCCTTGTTAGACATGGTTCGGTCTATGATGAGTTATGCTCATCTTCCGACTCGTTTTAGGGTTATGTAGTGTAGACTGCATGTTATATCCTGAACAACGTTCCCTCGAAAAATGTTTCTGAAACACCTTTTGATTTATGGAGAGGCCGTAAAGGTAGTTTACGCCACTTCAGGATTTGGGGTTGTCCGACACATGTGCTAGCGACTAATCCAAAAAAGTTGGAACCGTGTTCGAAGGTTTGCCTCTTTATGCGCTACCCCAAGGAAACGAGAGGAGGATACTTTTATGATCCGAGTGAGAACAAAGTGTTTGTTTCCACTAATGTTATCTTCTTGGAAGAAGATCATAAGCCACGAAGTAAGCTCGTTTTACGTGAGATCTCAAGTGAGACTGAGACTGCTGAGGGTTTAACAAGTGTTGTTGAACAGACTGACAGATCAACAAGAGTTGTTGAGGTCGGAACGTCTAGTCAACCAGCTCAAGAGTTAAGACTACCTCGACGTAGTGGGAGGGTTATGAACCCACCGGATCGTTACATGGGTTTGACTGAAGCCCATAACGTCATTACGAATGATGGGGTCGAGGATCTGTTGTCTTTTAAGAAAGCAATAGAGGATGTTGACATAGATGAATGGGTTAAGGCCATGAACCAGGAAATGGAGTCTATGTACTTCAATAACGTCTTAGATTTTGTTGATCCACTTGATGGGGTAAGACCTATTGGATGTAAGTGGATCTTTATGCGAAAGAGAGGTGTAGATGGTGAAGGATCTCAAATCTAAGAGTTCCATGGGCGTGTTCGGATCGTTCCGATCTCACCGTGACCGAAATACATATTATACATTCCATACATACAGTTATGCAAACAAAAATTAATTAATGGCATGCTAAGAATAAGATAAATAACAAGGGAAATAGTTCCATACCAGTTGAAGACATTCTTCACACTTCGAAACTCCAACATAGAGAAAACCCTCCACGTGATCTACCAGCGGCCAGCAGCAGCGTAAACAAAAGCAACATGAACAACTGCACGAACATAGACGCTCCGGGGACGACACCACCACTAAAGAGCCCCGGGTATTCTCGGAGTGAAAAACCAAAGGGTGGTCTTTGGTGAATTTGGTAGAGGAAGGAAGAAACACGAATGTGTAGGCGATAAGCAAGTGGGAGGGAGAAAGACGCTATCGCATAGCAGAAATGCTTATCATTTAGGAAGAGATACACGATCGTGTAGGATTTACTGAACGATCGTTTAGGAAAAGGTATACGATCGTTTAGTAGAATCGACATACTATACGATCGTTTAAAGAAACTATCTGATCGTGTAAGAAATATGGTGCGATCGTTTAGGCACGAGGTAGACAATTTTTTAGGCGGAGAGGAGCTATCGTATAGTCTCTTGAATCTTTAAGCGATCGCTTAGAATTCTACCAATGCGCGCCTTCTTTCTTTTCTTTGGGATGACGATTCAAAATGAAACGATTTCATTTTTATTTCATCGGTTACAATAACCGACGAGTTCCCACTAACCCACGTCTAAACGTGATTTTTGGCATAATTATCTTATAATTAACCAATTAATTAATAATAAATATAATCATATTATATTTTTTACACTATAGTTTGATATCACATATCTACTATAGTATTTTCTCCTCTACTTGATATAAATCATATTTAAATCTAATTTCCTCCAAAATAATGTATCTCATACATTTAGCCAATTATATCATATATAGTTAACCAGTCTAATTATATCATACATAATCGAACTTCCTCTTGTCAATTTGAATATTTCAAATTAACCCAAACACTAGTTCTCGACTTTATCCAAGCTACCCAGGGGACCTAATGGACCTGTGGCCCGAAGCACCAACGATCCGTGAATCGCTAACTAAACTTTTTAGCCACAAGATCCACTATCCGTTAACTGTCAGGCATTCCACTAAAGACCAACAACTGAACTCTTCTTACCACAAATATATTTCTGTGTCCATCGAATATAACCAATCATGAGTACGATAACCCTTCACAGATGCTCGTAAGTACAGCTAGGCCAATTTACCCTTTTCCCCCTATAGTTACATCTCACTTCTTAAGTATCACTAATTCCTCTAATGAACAATATAACATAGTCCAACTATGTGTGAACACCTCTCGGGCTAAGAGAAGGTATGTGGCGCCACATCGTTCAAGCCCCAGAATCAGCCCTTAAGGAAGCTATCTATCTACTTACCCCTACCTCAGGGAAAGAGTGAATTCTATCTTGTGTAGCTAAGTTCCCAACTCCCAAATCAAACGAATCCTTAAAATGGTAGGTTTGAATCGGCGACCTGGCCACTCGCACCCATAAAAATCAAAGGATTGCGCTCAATGGCAAGAGTTCCCAACTCACTCAGGATTGAGGTTATATTACCTATGGTCATCCTAGTGAAGTGAAGTCTCTGTCATGAATGGTGTTATATAACGAGATGTTAACACTTCTGGTCTGATCTTATAAAAACTCTTTGTACCACTCACATGTCCCCAACACAAATGATCAGAATCAGACCATTTGTGACAAGTCACAACACTTGTGACCATTCCACAAAGCGGGCCGCATCCGTAGTATTACCAGGATAAGGTTTCCCTCCTATATTCATATACTACAAACTATTTTGATTATCACTCAAGACATGATTCACTTGTATGTCACCATATACATGCTTGAGTCACATACAGATAACCAGGGATTTTATGTTTATTGGTTTGTGGTAAAGCAAATAAAACAAGTAACTAAGCAAAAAACAAGATGTGAAGTAAATATCATATATTAACAATACAAGCGTTCGTACAAACTGTTTACAAACTACAGAACACGAGACTTTAGGACATCAACCCCAACAGATGGAAAGGTGCAAACCTTTAAGGATAGACTCGTGGCAAGGAGTTATACCCAGGTTGAGGGAGTAGACTATGAGGAAACTTTCTCACCTGTTGTCATGCTGAAGTCTATCAGGATTCTCCTGTCCATAGCCACATTTTATGATTATGAAATATGGAAAATGGACGTCAAAACTGCCTTTCTTAATGGTAATCTTGAGGAGACCATCTATATGACTCAACCAAAGGGGTTCGTAGTTCCAGATCAAGAGCAAAGAGTTTGAAAGCTTAATAGGTCCATTTATGGGTTGAAACAAGCATGTAGATCTTGGAACATCAGATTTAACATTGTTGTCAAATCGTTTGGCTTTGATCAGAACATTGATGAGCCTTGTGTTTACAAGAAGATCATCAACAGCTCAGTAGCATTCCTTCAGTCGGTATCAGTCCAATCCAAGATTTGATCACTGGATGACAGTCAAGACGTTCCTCAAGTATCTTCAGAGAACGAGGGACTGCATGCTTGTATATGGAGATAAGGATCTGATCCTTATAGGATACAATGTTACTGATCCTTTTACAAAGGCCCTCACGACTATCGTGTTCGAGGGTCACCTGGATAGTCTAGTGGGTCTGCGAGACATGTAGCATTTTGTCTAAAGCAAGTGGGAGATGATACTGGGGTATGCCCTAGTTTATTGTATATTGTACATTCTATATTGTATTGTACATTTGTCTCCCGAGTCATTAGGACAAGTGGGAGATTGTTGGGATTGGTGTCCTAATTCTCCTGGAGTCTCGTTGTTTTGTAAAGATACACATTGTTCAATGAATAAAATAATTGTTATTTAATTCTGGCATTTACTCGTATCCAATAAACAAAGCTCCTTGGTTATCTTATGTGAACTTAAGCATGTATATGTGATATACAAGTGGATCATGCCTTAAGTGATAACCTAAATCAATTTGTAGTATAAGGATTAAGGTGGGATACTTGATCCTGGTGACACTACGAATATGACCCGCTTTGTAGAGGTTTGCAAGTGTTGTAAACTACTACAGATGGTAGATCCTGACCATTCATGTGAAGACGTGGAGCAAGGGTGTCCTATACAAAGAGTTTGTATAAGACCTGGACCACGAGAGGACTAGACTCTGTATATAACATCGTTGATACTAGAAACTTACATCTTACCTAAACGACCATAGGTGACACGACCTCAATCCTGAGTGTTTTGGGAACTCCTGCCTTTGAGGGTGGTCCTTTGATTAGTATGGGTGAGAGTGGCCAGATTGTCAACTTAACATGCCTACCTTTTTGGGGACTTGTCTGATCTGGGAGCTGGGAACTCAATCCACAAGATGGAATTCACTCATTTCCCAAAGCAGGGATAAGTAGAGAGATTGCTCCCTTGAGGGCTGATTTCAAGGCTTGAACATAGTGGTAACAGCTTCTCTTTGGAAGAAAAGACTCAGTCATAGTAAGACTATGACTTATATTCATTAGAGGGATCAGTGGTACTTAAGAAGACAGATGTAACTACAGGAGCATAACGATTATTGGCTCAACTATACTTACGAGCGATCTGTGAAGGGTTGTCGCACTACTGATTTGTTAAGATGGACGCATAATATATCTGTAGTAAGGAGAGTTTAGTTGTCGATCTTTAGTGGAGTGTCTGACAGTTAACGGATGGTGGATCCCATGACTAAAGAGTTTAGTCAGTTATTCACGTACCGCTGGAGTTTCGAGCTACAGGTCCATGAGGTTCCTTTGGTAGCTCAACGGATTCAGTTGAGGATCAGTTCTTGGTGTTGATTTGAAATGTTCAAATTGAAAATAGGTATTTTGGTTATATATGATATAATCGGTATGATGTATAAGATACATCTAGTGGAGGATTGACGTAAATGAGATTTACATTAAGTACCATGGAATAGAAAAAGAACTGTGGTTTATATGTTTCATGAGATGAAATATTAAAACTATATGTTATAAATATAGTATGATAAGTTGGTTATCATTTATGTTTATAATAATAGTAATTATTAGATAATTAATTCTTTTTCTTTTAATAACCAAAGTAGTGGGTGGTTATTGGATCATGGTAACCGTGGGTTTAAAAGGAAAATTGGTTTTCCTATTTTAAAAAGAAGGTTTTACAAAACGATTGAAAAAGTTTTGAGTTTTCTCTCGATGAAAAAGAAACTCACAAAGTCGTCAAGTAAATTTGGATTTACCAAACGACGGCTGGGCAAGCTAAACGATCATGCATTATTTACTAAATGATCCAATAGTTTTGCTAGACGATCGCTGGCCCAAAGTAAACGATGCGTGTAGAGTCTAATAGGCGAAGACCGATCTAAACGATAGACTAAACAATCGCATAGCTTTTGCTAGACGATCGCATAGCTTTATCTAAACGATTGGCATCGACCTTACGATAGGTCTCCGCCATCTCCCACTTGTCCAGTCAGGTACGCGATCGGTATTTTCCTCATTCGCCTGCCTCATACCAAGTCTAAACAAAGCCCACCCTCTGGATGCTCACACCGAAAATACCAAGGTCACCTTGTTGGTGGTGTCAGACTCAACTCGACACCGTCGAGATTTTTTGGAGGCCGTTCGTGGTGTTGTGGAGGCCGTTCGCTGTTACGGAGGAAATCGTGACCGAAAAAGATCGTTGAGGATGAACGCGAAGTGTTCGTGTGGTGTTGCAGTCGTGTAGATCGAGCGTTGAGGTTGCTGATTATGCGAACGTTCATGGCGCAACGGAGCGTGGAGACGCTTTTGCCATTGTTTGTAAAGTTTTCCCTTTGTCCTTTTGAGACTTTCATGTTGTAATTTCTATATGATTTGCATAACCATTTATGTTTGAAGTCGACTGTAAATATATGTTCATTCATGATTGTAATTTGGAATAGTCTTGTTCCGTTGCTCATAGAAATCTTAACTTCCGATTTCCTTCAATTTGATGTATGGGTAACTGTGATAAAGTTTGATGTATGGGCAACTATGATAAAGTTCGATGCTGATTCATGCCTTGATTGCATGCTTAAGTCTGCCTGCAATTTTAATGACTGTTAGTGCCAGGATTCATGGCCTTGATTGCATGCTTATTTCCATTTGAGATTTTAGTGATTGTTAGTGTTGCCATTAGGCTATGCACATCACATGTTGTGAGCCTTCGGGCCCACACCCTATGCTTATGTACGGTGTCCTTTTTGGGATCACCACTTGTGTTTATGCCTGTAACCTTTGGTGTCACTACTTAAGAAAGCATGCCTTCGGGTTCGCCCCTTATGCCTATGCCTATGCCTAGGCCTACGCCTAGTGCACTTTGGTCCAATGGAAAGACTAACAGATCACTGAGTGGGCCCAGTAGTGGGCCGCTTACTGAGTATACTTTTATACTCACCCTTTTCTTTTCCTATTTTTTAGGTAAGGGTAATGATAGACCGGCGCATGACAAGAGAGATCTGTGACCTGACCATTAGAACGACATACGACTTCCGCACTTGGTATCATGTTTTGGAGTCTGGTTTAAGAGTTAGACGTTTTAAACTCTCATGCAATATTCATTAATTTTATTATTTGACTATTTAATTGTTTTTCATTTTAAAGTTGGGTTTAGGAGTACCCCGAATGGTAAATTTTTATTTTTATTTTATTTTTGTTTTAGTTTATTTATTATTATTTATTTATGTTTTCTTCTCTTTGCTCATTTGAGCATTATTAAATAAAATTTTGGCTCTATTATTTATTTGTTTAGAAAAAAAATGTACGGTTAAGCCTATGCATGCATGAAGTAGCGTCTTAGAAATAAGTAGGAAAGTAGGGTCGTTACAATTAGTGTGGATTCAAACCCTAATAATGGAATGTAAACAAAGTACCTTTGTAGAAATCCAAGATATGTTGTGTAGTTACCAACAAAATAAACGAAGATTCAGGCACAAGAGTGAAGATTTTTCGAGAGAGGAAGGAAACTAAGGGTGTCGAAAAATGCTTTTTTGGAAAAAAAATGAACTATTGAAAGGGATCTCAAACGCCAATTTCCAAGTTTTTTTTTTCTTTTTGTACGAATGGCCTCATTTGGGAAGCCCAAATGAAAAATGGTCTCCTGTAGAGAAAGTAATGGAAAGTGACTTTCTGCTTATGTCATAAGCATGTGATTTTACCGATTCGCCCATGAGATGCACCCCTCACTCGCGCCAATACGAATTTACTCGATCCTCGATGGCTCGCCAAATCGGTGTGAAATTCACCATGTATATTGTCAGAAATTTTTCAATTTGTGTATGTTCGTACATGAACATTAACTACAAAGCAGGTTCCGTATCGAGGGTGACATGAATAATTCAAATTAATCGAGTATAAAGTAATCGAACATCGAGTATGACATTGATATGATCGAGTATACACGTGTCGATTGCAGCCTTATCGAGTGACCATGAAGTTGGATATCGAGTAACCGTGCATCGAGGAACGTGTGACGAGCCATCGAGGATCGAGTAAATTCGTATTGGTAGGCTCGAGGCGTGCATCTCAGGGGAAAATCAGTAAAATCACATGCTTATGACGTAAGCAGAAGGCCACTTTCCATTACTTTTTCTACAGGAGGTCATTTTTCATTTGGGCCTCCCAAATGAGGCCATCCGTATAAAAAACCCAATTTCCAAAGAAAGCCAAGAGTTTCTTTTTGCTTTTTCTAAGGGTATTTCAATAACTTCACTGGGCCCTCCAATTAAAATCTGAAAAAAAAAAAAAAAAGAAAAGAAAAGAAAAAAATGTTAAAAAAATGGTTTTTAAAAATTTTAAAAAAAAAAAAAAAAAAAAAAAAAAGATTGTTTTGAAGGTTAAAAATAGTAATTTTCCAATATAAATTTTAAAACCTGGAGGCAAAAAATAGAATCTATGTAACATTTCTAAACTTAGAAGCGAAAGGAAATTAAACTCAAAATTCAAAGGTTAAAGTTCAATATAAACCTAAGGACCAAGAGCTAGACTCAAAATTTGGGGAATAAAAGGGTATTTTCTTTTTCCCTTTATTATATTGTGCCTAAGTATGGATCATGAAGACCCTATTTGATAACTATTTATTGTTGATTTTCAATTTTTGATAATTAAACTTATAAAAACCACTTTCATCTATAAAATCATTTGTTTTATTATCTATTTTTTATCAATATTTTAAAAAATATAGTTTTTGCTATTAAAATTTGATTAAGAACTCAAAACAAATGTGAAAACTATAATATAAACATTAAGAGGAAACAAACATAAATGTCAAAAAGTATAAAACTGAATTTGGAAACAAAAAGTCCTAAAATTCGAATAATAATAATAATAAACAAATAAATAATCCTAAGAAGATCCTCCTATGAAAATATTTTTAAAATTATTAACAAAAAGTCCGCATAAGATTTGCATTAATAGTAAGTATTTGACTTTATGAAAACCTGAATTCATTTAAAAATATTGAAATCCATCACTATATTATGAATTGGTCATGCATGAACGAATGAACGAACAAAAAAATACTACCGTTAATATCTCACTTATGAATTATGTAAACCTCGTAGCAAATTCCTATCAATCCAAACGTATCTCAGTAGATGTTACATCAATTATCATTTTAAAGATAATTCGATCCGTCACCTAATATTATTAAAAAAAAAAAAAAAACATTTCCATACATCTATTTTAGTGTAAGCTATGAGGAGGATTAGACATTTTTGGTCAAGAATCGTCGGATTAGTGGATAAATTATCATATTTACTTCATCTTGAAAATATTCTAATACTTAATATTGTAAGCTCTGTGGATAACTTTAAAAATGAGGGAAAATACCGAAATTTTAGTTAAGGAAATACTCATAAAAGTGTTTGAACCCTACTATGTTTGATAGCCAAATAAACTTGCAAGATATCAAATCTTTATAAATGGCTATCAAAGTTCAAACCTATTGACTTTCAAGTCTTTCACTTTTTATTGGCCTCGTTGATCACCAAAGCAACTCATAGTCGTTAAATGTATTATAGATATTTGTGTTGAAATATCTTGGATCTCTTATCTAGTACTTTAGATGACTAAACATGGGATCTTGTCAAGCATATATATGTTATTTGCGAATTTAATCCTGGTTTAGAGAGGTACATTTTATATAAACCCTCTAACCCTATAGATTTCTCTGTATCTATATTATATAATATTTCCTTCTAATAAAAAAAAATTGATTTCTTCGATATCCATGGACGTTCTAACACAAAGATAGACATGAGAATGATTTTAGAATGGTTAAAATAAACTGTCAAGTTCAAAATCACTCTATAACATATTATTAATTATTCAAAATCAATTTAATAATTGATTTAATACTTTTAGATACAATTTTTATACCATACAAGTGATTTTGAATAACTATAATGCGTTTGACCCAGTAAAAACAATCCCAATCCAACCGTAAGCGAATAATTTCTCAAAAGTCCAGCTTTTATGTGTGCCTCAATTAGTCTTTAAGGAATATATTTTTGGATTCTACCCTCTAGTGGTTAGAAAATTTGTATAATTTTAGACCCATGTGATAACGATTTCGTTTTTATTGTTTAATTTCTTAAAATTTATACTTGTTTTCTCCCAACTTCTCGATTATGATTTTTATATATCTTAAAGAAACACTTAAACTTTTAGTCAAATCCTAAAAACAAAACAAGATTTTGAAAACCATGGGCCCATTTAGCAACAATTTAGTTAGACTTATAATTTATAAACATACTTCTACCTATAGATTTCTTTGTTTTGTTATCCACTTTCCATAATGTTTTAAAAAATCAAGTCAAATTTTAGAAGGAAAAAAGAAAAAAAAGTTTTCAAAAACTTGTTTTTTATTTAGAATTTGACTAAGAATTCAAGTATCCTTCCAAAGATGTCAGACTCATGATTAATTTAAGGAGAAAACAAGTACAAATTTTTTAAAAAAAAAGAACTAAAAACAAAATTATTACAAAATGAGACTGTTCAAATTTTGGCTTAATTTTTGAAAACATAGGTAGAAAGTTGATAACAAAAAATAGAAACTTAGGGTATGTTTATAACTTTAATTTTCTAAAACCAAAAACCAAATAAAGCATTAGCAACTCGAGTGAGTGAATAACCAACCATGATGAGATATTTGAAACCAGTCCCCAATAGTTGTCCAAGTTTTTTTTTTTTTTTTTTTTTTTTTTTTTTTTTTTGAATAGATGACTCTTTTTTGAAGAGCCAAATGAAAAATGGGTACTTTTTAAAATTGAATGAAATGTAGTCTCCTGCTTGCATAAGCACCCTGTGAATTTACCCATTTGACCTTGAAAACTATTTGCATACTATGATTCATAAGTTTTCTTGATACTTGATCTTCGATTCTCAATCCTCGATACTTGGTGCTCTACACTCTATGCTCTATGTTATATACTAGCTAATGCTACTCGATTCTCGATACTCGATATTTAATGCTCGATGCTTGATGCTTGATGCTTTACGTTTTATGCTCTATGTTATATGTTCTATGCTATATACTAGCTACATGCTTACTCAATCCTCGATACTCTATGCTCTATACTCGATTCAGAAGTTAGCTTGGGGGGTGTTTGATAACTAATGAGAGTTTGATTGAGTTGGTATTTTTTACCAACTCAATGTTTGACAATCAACTTTAAATATTGGTGGGGTTGAGTTGGTTATTTTACCAACTCACCTCAACTCTCCCCAATTCTCTCTCCCTCCCATGTTTTAATGGTTCCATCTATGGTCTTCGTTGACGATTACCGCTACCACACTCCAATGACCACCATCGGGTGGCCAACTCCGAGCTCCGGCAACCGCCTCCGACGATACTCCGACAACCACCTTGGTAAAAAAATCTCCAATTTTCACATTCGCACGACCAACTTTGATGAAGAACTCCGGGCTCCATCAACCACCTCCAACGACAACTCTAATGACTAACTCCAACAACTACCTTCGCACAAGCAACTTCAACGGCATACTCTACCTACTAAAGATGTCCACGGGACGAGGCGAGGCCGGAAATGTCATTCCCCATTTCATTCCCCATCCCCGTGAAATTCCCCATGGGATCGGGGTGGGGATTCCCCACGAGGAATTCGTAGGAATCGGGTTCCCTGCTACTTTTTGTTTTGTTTTTTTGTAAAAAGCTAATTAATTGAAATCACTAATGTGAGCAAATTTTAATTAAATAATTAACTTTATCACTAAATTGTTTATTATGGTTAGTTTTACATGACAATTTGAATTTAAAGATAAATTGCCCAAATTTTGGCCTAAAAAAACTAATTAATTTTTTAGTGAAAAGAAATAAATATAAATCAAATTATTCACATATATAATCCAAATTTAAATATTCAATTTAAACATATTCATTATTTTTTCCAATAAATAATCAACTTTGAAATTTAAATGTAATATTTATATAATAATAATAATAATATAACATTAGATAATTATACTAAATAAATATATAGCTGTCTCTTATACACATCTAGATGTGTATAAGAGACAGACATACCACCTTCGTGTGCCCAACTTCGATGACCACTGATAAAAATAAAATGGTGGGTCTAATTACCCACCAATTTATCACTCACTCTCACCCGTTTTTCCACGCGTTTTCGTTACTCCTAACTCCCTCAATTACTTTGTTGTTTCTCTCTCTCGTGCTCTCTTCACATTTACTCCCCTTCTCTCTTCTTTTGCTGATTGGTTCATCTTTCTCATTTTCTCTTTTCTTTCTCTATCTGGCTCGTATAGACTTTATTTTCATCTTTCTTTCTCAACTCCTTTCTTTTTTTATTTTCTTTCTATGGCTATTCTTTTAGATCTAATTATTCTTCTATTTCATTTTTTTCTTAGATCTAAAAAATATTCCATACGACGTCTTATTATTGTTTCACTAAACAAAAGTTCAACATGTTTTAAACAACCTATCCCTTGTTGTTTTCAAATATTACATAATTTTAATGAAATAGTGGAATCTAAAATTATGGCTCAAGTTTTTTTTTTTTTTTTCAAAGATAGTTTGTACATTAATGCAACATAATAATAGAAAAAATAGACCAATATTTCTAAAATCATTTCATCGATTTAAAAAAAAGGTAAATCTATATTTCACAAACTAGTCAAAAAATACTATTAGTTGGTTTTATGATTTAAATTCTAAGATTTTAGTTTTTTATAAGATTAAAAGTGTCATCCCTTTTATCTAAAATAATGTCAATAATTTTATTTGATGACACTGATCTTTTCCGTTCTTTTTAAATTTAACAATAATTAATGATTAAATTAGGTTTTTAAATGAAATAATCACTTCTATTTGAGTGTTTAAAAAATTGAATTCAAAATCTTATATTCTGTATATGAATACTTTGTAAAAAATTTATTATGTTTTGATAATGGAAAAGAATTGAAAGTTTTTTTTTGTTTTTATCTTAGAAAAGTTAGAAAAATATGTGTATAGTTGAAAATTAAAATCAATACCAGCAAAAAAAANAAAAAAAATCAATTTCTTTTACAAAAATAGTACCAAATATTCTAACTCAACTCAACTTTACATCTAAACACAGACAATAATTACCAACTCAACTCAACTTAACTTTCTGCTTTTGCACATCAAATGCTCCCTTGATGTTCAATGTTCTAATGTTCTATACTCTATGTTTAATATTCGATGCAAAGAAACGCTGAGGAAAGAAAAAAAGAAAGAACAAGAAACACAGGAAAAAATAACAGAGAAAATAAGAAAGGAAGAAAGAACAAAAGTAAAAAAAGGAAAACCAGAAGAAGAAATGTAGAAAAAAACATCAAAAAAAGGAAAAGGAAAAGGAGAAACTCACAAAAAAAAAATGAAAAAAAAAAAAAAATACTCCAAAATGAAGAAAATAGAAGAATGCATTTAGGGTTAAAGTGATAATTTCACACCATGATGACCAAAATTTATTGGTTTTAAAAAAGGTACCAATTTTTCATTTGTGCCCTTTATTTTAGACCATCTATACAATTTTTCCACAATTGTCCATCCTGAGTTGCCGTCACCTATTATTTTGCAACTCGGGCAATTTCCTATCTGTTTCTGTATGCCAAATGACAAAGGATATACATTAAAGTCAGCAGACTCCAAAAAACAAATCTTATCAATCAAATTGTTAGTTCTTATCAGTTAACAAACTAGATCTTCCAGAATTCTTACGACTATAAAGTAACCTTAATCTCTCCACACAGATTCAAAAGAGAATAAGGTACACTTGTTCTACACGTCACGGTAATGAAGTTCGAATCCTAAATCTAGAATTTTGAGTAACCTCTCAGCAATCAAGTTACTTACCTTATCTTCCCAGGTCAAAGAAGATAAAAATTTCACTAACAGAGCAGTTTCAGACATTTGGTGAAAGCAAATGACTAATGCATACAATGATTCGACTAAGATTAGGCACAGTAAGCAGAAGAAAGTCATGAAATGGAATTTAAAGTTTGAATAGTTAAGTAATCCGATCAATAAAAGCTTCTATATATCCCCATCCATCATCAACATCAGGTCCTACCCAGTAGCCAGATAATAATACCATAGCCCTGGAACTAGAAGAAACTATGCCCCAAAAAGGTCTTGGAGTTAACCGTACAGGATGGCAGTTTTTCCAATTCATAGATATGGATATATTTGAGCAACAGGATAGGACAAGCTTCGAAGCTGCAATACAATTCATATCATCAGCAATCCAAAAACTGCTCAATCTAATCATGATAGTATATGGTGGGTACAGGATTACATTACATACGTAATCGTACAATCCTTCATTCAATCATTTCCTTTTCCAGTTTTGATCAATTTTGCAGTGGTTTTCTATATTTTAATGAGTGTAATTGGTGTAGCGAGATGAATATCAGTTATAACTAGAAAAGTTTCGAGTTAAAATGCCTCAGAATGGTGGTGATCCCACTAATTATTGATTATATAGAAAATGAGAATGAAACCTGTTCCAGCTCGGCTTGAAACTACCGTAACTTCAGATAGTTTCCGTGGTGGGATTTCCTGACACATCGTTCAAAATATAAGTAGAAAAAACACCGTCAGTGTGCAATCAAAACCTTTAAATCTAGAGAAATAAACAACCATTCATATTTCTTCGACCATTTACCAATCATTTTAGGATTAACGACTGAGCTTCAGACAATGATTTCAGCATCTGAACTGATGTTTTGAAGATGCCACATAAAAATTTACAGTTGGAAATGGAACTACGTATGAACCGTAACAAATTGGCTCATTAATCCATCATTACAACAAAATTAGAATAACATCCTTAATAATCCTTATATAATCTCATAAACTTAATTTTCTGACGATATTCTCTTCAGAAGAAAGAACTATTCACCCGTCTCAATCCATTTTAGCTCAGATAATCACCAAACCCTTTCCAAGCATCCACAGAAAAAAAAAATGTCCAACCAAATAACTAGTCTCGGATTTAAGTTTCCTATGCCAAAACGGTTCACCGGAAAACATAATACCCAAAAGAAAAAAAATGCAATCGTCTTCCAAAAGGTAGAAGAAAACAGAGAGGTAAATTACAGCAAACCTAAACAAGCTATCTCAAATGAGCTCTCTTTCTCGGCTACGTTGAACATTGCAATAATCGGAGCACATATTCTAGCAGATTCAGCAGAGACTACACATGTGATTAAAAGAAGGCGTTGAGAAGCGGAATTTACCTTGAGAGTGGGCTGTGGAACGGAGAAGCTCAGAGAAACAAAGGTCGCCATGAAAGCAACGCTACGAAATTACGAAACCCCAAGCTTTTTGAGTCCGCTTTGCCTCTGCCGCTGCTGCTCTTTTTAAAAGGGCCGAGAACAGCAGCCCTTCCAAGTTCCAGGCTAGTTCATCCACGGACGACGTGTGGATTTTTTTTATTTTTATTTTTAGAAAAATTACTACCGTTGATTTAATTTTCATTTGGCCATTAGGTTTGAAAGGTTACATTTAAAGCTTTGTTTTAATTTAGTCTCTAAATTTTAAAATTTTACGATTTTATCAAGATTTTTTAATTAAATACTCACTTTCAGTCATTAATATTAATGTCAATAAATTAATTTAAAATAATTATGAAATTAAATTCTAAATTTAATTTTCATAGTGATGAAAAATAGTGAAGTTTAATTAATTATAATTCTTTTAAATTAATTAATTAAAATTAATACTAAAAGAAAAAGAGTATTTACTGAAAAATCGAAATTAAAAGTGTAAAAAGGTAAAATTGTAACATTTTGAAACCTATAGACTAAATTGAAACAAAACTCAAAACTTAAGAACTAAATGATTAACATATAGAAACTTAGAGATTAAATGGGAACTAGACAAAAAACGTAGAGACCAAAAATCTATTTTTTCTATTTAAATGTGAGGTGGGACAATTGAATCTCAAATCTCGAGGTTGATTGTATAAGTTTATGTCGATTGAGTTATGTTCATGTTGACAATTTACTTGATTAGTTGGTGTTAACACAAGATTTTGACAAAGAGAATTTAATTCATGGAATTGAACTTGATTTTGTAAATTTGTAGTATAACTGTTATCGTCTCTAATTTTTATCCCTGATTCTTTTCCTTAAATGAATAAACTTTAATCATTTTCTTAGATGATCTTCGGCTTGATGATCTTATTGGAGGATTTACCTTTGAACTTGTTGCTCATCTTGGATGATTAGCCTTTGGTCATGATGGTCTTCAATTGGATGATCGACCTTAGACATGTTGATTAATATGTATCAACCTATGCCTTATTCATTTGTTTGAATCGATCTTTAGTTCATAGATGGAATTGGGTCGGCCTCTAGCTTGCTGATCAACTTGGATCGATCTTTAGCTTATTGATCGAATTTTGACTTGTTGATCAACTTGGATTGACCTTTGAAGAGCTTGAATCTTCACTTGTAGGTTATGAAGAGATGATCAATTTGTTGATGGATACCTGAATATCGAATCCTTAACCTCTAATTGAATGTCGTGAAGGGTGACCTTTATTTATAGAGTTTTAGGAGAGCCTATATGGGCTTAGGCTTAGGCTTGGTTGACTTTGATCCCAAATATCTTAATCCAGTTAGACCAAATTAGGTTGTTCATTAATCCAATGGTTGTGATAAGACACGTGGCATTATTATAATCCAACGAATTTGTCACCCCTTCCCAGGCTACCTCTTTAACCTAAAAAGGGAATGTACAATCAGTAAATATCACCCCTTTTGTGACATCTACTACCCACATGTCTCCATGCTTATCCTGTATACTTGGACACCTGATAAACAGTTTATAATACATACTTCATCTATGACAACCAACTCATCCAGGTATTTTAGAACAATAGATACTTATAGATACACATGGGCCAAAACTACACTGATATTTACAAGAATAAGTCTTAAATTTCTTTAAAATCCATCAATATGAGTACTAAAGGAACCAGGAAGGTCTTTGAGCAGAAACGAGGATCGATCATTGGATCCAAATCCCAATTTTACAAAAAATATACAGAACAATATGCATTTAATTAAATTTTTATAGCATGCTAAAATAAATTAGATAAAAGAGAAGGGATAAAATTACTAACCATTGAAGAACTTTTCTTCTCATAAGATTTCTCCTCTGCAAAATGGTCATGAACTTGAAACCCTATTGTTGACACCACCACTCAGAACCTTCTTCTATTTTCTTCGATGCAAAATGGCCACGAATTGTACAATTTCGATTTTCTTCGAGTCACCTTCGATTTTGGCCATGTATTTCTCCAGAAATCGACTGGAACAACCACGAACGACTCAAAACGTCAAATTACAGACTCAGTCGCAAACAAATTGACCCAAAATATGGTCCCTTACAAATTAAATTGTCAATTGAAAGCAATAAAATTAAACTGACCAATCCTAAAAACATTCAATAATCACAATCAATCACATTCATAAACATTCATCACATGAACATACAAAATGATAAAATTCCACCATTAAACTGTAAAATTAACTCTGAGAATGTGGAAAAATTTGGGCTAAAAACTCCTATCTGATACTAATTGAAGGAACCGGTAAAGGTCCTTGAACGAAAAAGAGGATTAGACCCAAATCCCATTTTTTACGGATATATAGAACAATATGTATTTAATTAAATTTTTACAGCATGCTAAAATAAATTAGATAAAAGAGAAAAGGGATAAGAATTACTAACCCTTAAAAACTTTTCTTCTCGTAAGATTTCTCCTCTACAAAATGGCCATGAACTCGAAACCCTAATGTTGACACCACCACCCAAAATGTCTTGTATTCTTTGGGATGATAATATAAAAAGTTTGTGGGCTCTTGATTTTTGGAAGAAGATGAGAATTGAGAGGAGAAGAGAGATTGAATAAGCTCTGGAAATTTTTGTGGAACGATTCTGCGATCCTCCCTCTGTCAAACGAAGAAGAAGATATCCCAAATGCAATCACCCACACAATACGTGGGTTAAGAGAGAACAAGGGAGGAAAGTTATTTCTTTCCCTTAATTTCGAAAATTAAAATTAAATAAATTTAGTATTAATATATATATATATATATATACATATATATATATAAAACTATATGTTATATCATAATAACATATAACCTATGGTTTAATATTGTATCACATACAATATAACCTATAGTTTTAATTCTCTCAACAACGATATTTAATATAAATATTATTCATATTAAATTTAATTATATGAATCCAATTCACATAATTAATATTTAAATCATATTCAAATATTTATTTTCTCTCAAATAGACTTTATATTATAATGTATTAAATACATTATAGTAATTATATCATATATAATTAAATTAAATAAATTATATCACATATAATTGATTTCCTCAATTAATTTGAATAATTCAAATTAATAAAAAATTGAATCTCATTTAATTCAAATTAATAAAAAAATGAATCTCATTTAACCTTATTGAGTTACAAAGGGGATCTCATAGACCTATAGATTGAAGCTCTAATGGTACTTGAATAATTAATTAAACTCTTTAATTAATTTATTCAATATCCATTAACTGTCACGCACTCCACTAAAGACTGACAGCTGCACTATTCACACTACAGATATATTTATGTGTCCATGGGATAAAATCAGTCAATAGTGCGATGACCATTCACAAATTACTCGTAAGTACAGTTGAGCCAAAATTACCGTTTTTCCCCTTTAAGTACCATTGATCCCTATAATGAACAATAAGTCATAGTCCAACTATGACCAAACCCCTCTCGGACTAGGAGAAGTTGTGGTGCCATATTATTCAAATCTCGGTATCAGTCCTCAAGAGAGCAATTTATTTACTTATCCTGACCTTGGGAAAGGAGTGAATTCCGTCTTGTGTAGCTATATTCCCAGCTCCTCAATCACACGAATCCCCAAAATGGTAGACTTGTTGAGTCGGCGATTTGGCCACTCTCACCCATACAAATCAAAGAACCGCCTTCATAGGATTCAGGATTCACAACTCATTTAGGATTTAGGTCATGTCACTTACGGTCATCCTGGTGAAATGTAAATCTCTATTATGAACGGTGTTATATAATGAGACTAGTCATTTCGTGGTCCGGTCTTATACAAACTCCTTTATATAGAATACCCCCGCTCGCATGTCTCCACATGAATGAGCAAGATCAGATCATTTGTAGGACTTTGCAACAATTTTTATATCTACAAAGCGGGTTGTACTCATAGTGTCACCAGGATAATGTATTCAGACTTATCCATCTATTACAGACCATTTAGGTTATCACTTAAACATGGTCCACCTGTATGTCTCTACATACATATTTAAGCTACAAAAGATAACCTCAGATGTTAGTTTATTGGTTTGTGGATTTAATACTACTAAATGTCAAATAAAACATCTCATATTTTATTAAATAAATAAAAAAATTGTACAATACGATTACAAACTATAGGACCCTACGAGATTTGGGGCACCAACCGCAACAAGTACAACACATTTCACTTCAAAACCATAAACATACTTCTACTAGAAAGACTATGAAAGACTATGAAACAGCGGAAGCTCGAGGTTATGGCCGACTTGTTAGCAGTAGGTAGGCTAGAACGAGGAACTCTTGCATTACCTGGGGAAAGGAAAACACTTGAAAGAAAATGTGAGTTGGAAGCTATGCGAGTGATTGCTTATAAAAAAAAGTATATTCAATTTAGACAAAACATACTAAGAGAATATGCACATCTTAAAATAATTCCAGCTAAAACCATTCAAATCATGAAATCAAAGTTCAGAGAAATATTTCACACATATCATCCGATTAGTGATTACATCATCGAGGTTTAGATAAATACCACAAGTCATACGTGCATGCAGACATGTCCCTCAAGGTCTAAATATTCAAACACTCGACTTTAGCCCTATAACATACACCTCACCATAGGCTCAACTTCCTTTGGATTTTCTGGTTACTCTGGCCTCTTTCAGTCCCGGTAATCCCCTGCTCGCCTATATGGCGTTATGGAAACACATTCATGTAGCATAAAAGGCAAATCACCTCGAATACACTGATCTAGTGGTCTGAAAACCATTTTCATAAACCATTACCTACTCATGATTAGCCTTCCATTCCAACACATCTCATAGAAATCTCAAATAAAACGTATGTTTCAAAATATATGAAAATATTCATAGAACACATACCATAGAAAATATGTAATAAAACTCGCGTTCCAGAGAAAAAAAAGTAAAAAAAAAAGAAAGTTCATAACACATATTCAAAATGCTTTTTAAAACATAGAATATTCATGGTATAATAAATTCTCATTACTCGGATTATCAAAAGTCTGTTTTTGAAACACTAGAAAAACATATTTAAAAACAAGTTACTCATACTCTTTGATTCGTTCCCTTGAACTTATAAACTTCACCTATCACCATATGGCCTGAAATTCAGATACAAATTTAGGATCATTCCCTAAACATTCCAATCAATATATAAGAGTTCAAATAGTTCATAATTTTAGCCACCAATATCGAATTCCACAATATTATAATACATTCCTTAACTCAAGGTTATACATTTGTCATTTAAATTATTCCAACCTCAAAGAATTAATCTCGAGACCTTAATTCATACTTTTCAAACCTAGAATATTTTCTAAATATATTTATTTGATCTCTAAAACAACTTATGAAAATTAAATTACCCAAATTGGACCTCAAATCATGCTTAAAAACACCTTAATTAACCTAAAATTACAAAATCAACCTAGTCGACCATTTTACCTTTTAATGACGGACAATACATGACGTCCAGACTTAAACTTCAACATCCAGCCTCAGTTCCAACCTTATTTTCCAACCGCACTTTCAGACTTAAATTCATCAATTTCTAATCAAATAACTTCAAATTTCTTGCATAAATCTTTTAATCAACAACTTAATTAGCTAACCTGAGAGTTTGAAGCTTCGAAAACCCGTGGATAACTCGGAATCAACTCCAAAACTCCACTACTCTTGCTTTGACCAAATTTTCGAGTAGCTTCGGTTTTCCTATGAATTTGTCAACTTCCAACCAAAATTAGTGAAAACATCCTTGATGAAAGATATTGGAAAACCTCTTAACTTACTAACCTCAAAATTTCAGCTTTTGATTCCTTTTCTATGGCTCTAAATTTCCATAAATTCACAACTTGCTCAAAACACTCGAATTCCCAATCAGCTTCGATTTTACCTCAATTTTCTCAACTTCCACAGCCCTAATGACTCCGACAGTCCTCGATAATCTTCTTCACTCGACCCTCTATGTGTTTGTCGAAAGAAACCGAATATCTATGAAGCACAGATACAAATACGGTTACACAATACATATACGATTGGATACGGCGATTCGTCAATTTCTAAAAAACTAAGATACAAATACTACTAAAGATACATCATTTTTTATATATTTTTTAATTTATATATTTCTAAAAAAACGAGATTACTAATACGTTGAAGTTACATTTTCTTTTTCTTAAAAAAATCTAGGATATAGATAAATTTAGTATACAAATTAATAACAATAGCACAAAATAGAATACAAATATTGAAATATAATACAAAAAAAAAAAAAAAAAAAGCAACTTCTAAGATGTTGAAGTATAATAGTTAATAAAATACAATAGAAGAGTGACTCATATTGGAAAGAAGAAAAGATTAGAGGGAGAAGTATGAAGATAAATGAATAACTTCTTTATTGAATTGTTAAAGATATCCAAATGGTTTTATTTTGGTGGACTTTGTGGGGACTCAAATGTGAAAATAAAGATTAGATGATTCTAGTTTGGTCTTTTATTTATTTTTCTTCCTTTTAGTTTTGGACTCAAATAGTGAGTTTTTTTAAATAGATTGCCTAGTTTTAGATTGAGAAAGATTATATGGGTTGCTTGTTTTTTTTTTAAAAAAAAATATAAGCGTAGAAATAGATACGTCAAATTGCGTATTGATACGTATCTGAAAAATATTTAAAAGTATTGATATCTGATACGTGTCTGATACGAATTCTTTGCCTCACATGAAGTATCTATGCTTCATAGNNNNAAAAAAAAAAAAAAAAAAAAAAAAAAAAAAAAAAAAAAAAAAAAAAACTCTCTACTTTCTTTTAAAAACTCACCGACGTCTTCAACCTTTTTTCTTCCTTTTTATTTTTATTTTATTTTTACATAGTTGTCCAATTAATTATTTATCTTCTTTCTTTAACTTTAATTTAATTAAACATTTTTCAACCCAAAATTTCATCTCTTCCAAAATTTCATTTTCCTTTTTAATTTACCACACTTCACTTTAATTTTAATTATTCCTCGATTATAACCCCATTTTTGACCGAGAGTTAGAGAGTTAAACTCACACTTCTAACTTATTTAACCTTAAACAATGCTAAATATACCGATCATTCCATTTAGAAAAATTTAAAATCTAAGTTGCTACTTCCTTATTGAAATTTTGTTCTCCAAATTCAGTGAGTGCCGTGAACAACAGAAGGAATCTAACTTTCATCTCATTTTCACTCTCCCATGTTGATTTGAGACACATATCATTTTCACTCTTCCATGTTGATTTGAGACACATATCATTTTCACTCTCCCATGTTGATTTGAGACACATATCATATTGTAATTAGTCCTAAATTCGATGATTTATAATTTTATCATAATTTATGAAATGACGTGAAAAATTTTCACTCGACAAGTACCTCTTTTTGTGATTTATGGAAAGAGGGCATCTGCTCAATTGCTCAATGCATATGCTCTCAACCAAATCAACGACTCAAATTTTCACATTCCACATGTTGAACTAAAAAATGATAAAATTAAATGGGCCTTTTAAGTCATTCTAACATTGCAATCTGAGCATAATTTAATTACTCAATTTATATGCTCTCAACTAAAAGATTAACCACTCGAATTTCTACATTCCACCTGAATTGAAAATTTGTCTCTAATGTATATTTTTCTATTATCGTATTAGTTAGAAACATAACTAAATGGTAAATGGTAAAAAGTAAACATGTAACATAAATCTGAAGATTGGAAAATTAAAATAGTGGTTACTCAGGACAAGATTAAGATTACACACATGAAACCCTATACATATGAAACAGTGAGGATCAGATTGAATTCAAGTTGGAACAATGGATGACAACTGAGTTTTGATTCTTCTCATGCAAGTTTCAATCTCTTTATAAAAATGAAGGTTTTGAGAACATCCGGGATGTAAACTTTTAATTGCTAAACCTAGAATCTGAGCCACATCACCTGGTGGATACGGACGCTCGATACATGCCTGCATGTAACCGGCAGCATTGAAATAAGTAACTTCTATACCTCAAGAAAAAAAAAAAAAATCTATATCTTAACTAGAAACAGGTACATAAGTTCTTTGAAGTGGATGTAAAGTGAAGAACTTAAATAGCAAAGTAATTCATATTCAGAATTCAACCACGACACCAAGTAAAACAAAATAACATTTTGCAGATAGGCAAACAAGTTGTCCAATTCGGTTCACGTATGCGAAGACGGAATACTTGAGAATGTAAGAATAATAGGGCGCAAGAATAAGTTATGTGGAAGAATATTTTGTAGAGAAGTACTTAGGTGCATCAATCTTTATGCATTTCACTCTCATCGCACATAAATAATGAATTAAAGTATTTCAAAAAAGAAAGAAGAATTTTTCATGTGGTAAATTATGATTGGACAACTTGATAGGATAGATAAAGATAGGTGCAGTCCGAAATGCATCTAAATATTCTTCTATCTTGTATAGAAAGGTAGGTGAATCCTAGGATAACACAGTTCATAAGGTAGGAAGTTAGAAGGCTCAAGGATGTTATCATTTCATTTTTGTATAGATGTTTTTCTCCCGTTGCCTGGGGAACAACAAGAACATCCCTACTTGATTGTCTAAGCTTTATGTAAACTGGGATCCACCCTTTCTAATTTCTAAAAAATGGATTTTCAAAAACGAAATTATTCCGAATGTTGAGTTTGAAAACTCAAAGCAGAAATTCAACCTAAGTCAAACCTTAATGGAACAGAAGTGTATATTTTCTTAAAATGAAAAGATCTGCAACTGTATTTTCATACCTAAAACTCTTAGGTTTGAAAGAGAATCAGAATACTCTATTCATTCACCAAAGATATGAATATATACAAGTGTACAAAGCATAGAAAAGAAAAATATAACAAAATATTTACAATAATGGAAAACCCTAACAATAGAGATGAATCAGGAAGAGGATCGGAAGGAGAAATAACTATATAGACAAGGAAATCATCCCTAATTCCTTATGCTCTCCCTGACTCTTATTTGAAGAGAACAACGGTGATGAAAAAAATGAGGTATGTTAAAAAAACGTGACATCAGGAGAGACAAGATATTTATTTAGACTAAGGCAATAACGCTGATGCCCTTTTTGAACACGGGAATAACTAAGAAAAATACATTTTAAGGACTTTGGATCTAACTTGGTATGCTGAGACCGAACATCCCGAAAAAAGCAGGTACAACCAAATATTTTGGGTGGAATGGGAAACAAATGTTGCTTGGGGAGTAAAGTACGAAAAGGTATCTCACCCTTAAGAATGGAAGAGAGCATGTGATTTATTAAGAAACAAGCTGTGGAAACAGCATCAGCCCAAAAGGATTTTGGAACATGCATCTGAAACATCAAAGCTCTGGTTGTCTCAAGGAGATGACGATTCTTTCGTTCTGCAACCCCATTTTGAGATGGAGTATCGACATAAGTAGATTGATGAAGAATGCCATGGGCATCTAAATAAGACTTGAGTGCATGAGAGAAATATTCCTTAGCATTATCACTCCGTAGGATTTTAAGAGCACCACTAAACTGAGTTTGAATTTCAGCATGGAAGTTACGAAAATGAGAAAGTAACTCATAACAACTTTTCATTAAATATAACCACGTAACACGAGAATAGTCATCGACAAATGTAACAAAATACCTAAACCCTCCTTTGGACTCAACAGGATATAGACCCCAAACACCAGAATAGGCTAATTCAAAAGGAGCACTAACTCGTTTATTGACTCGAGGATACAAACTCAAACGATGAAATTTAGCAAACTGACAACTCACAATCTAAAGAAGACAAATGTTGAAGTTGTGGACGAAGACTCTTCAACACAGAGATAGACGGATGACCCAAACGACAATTCTCTTCAAAGAGAGACGACACACTTGAGCATGTGATGGTCGTAGGTGTTTGTGGTTCAAAGATGTAAAGACCTCCAAATTCACACCCTTTACCAGTAGTCAGCTTCGTCGTAAGATCCTAAAATAAGCAATAACCAAGAAAAAAGGAGACAACAATGAAGATCACGAGTGAGTTTACTAACCGAAATCAAATTAAACGAGAAATGTGGTAAATTTAAAACTGATGACAAAGAAATTGATTCAGTAAGATGGACGGTTTCTGATCCTAAAACAAGAGTGGAGGTTCCATCAGCTATAGTGACATTAGGTGAAGAGATAGATGTACAAAGGTTAGAGAATAAACTGGGGCTACCTGTCATATGGTCTGTAGCACCAGAGTCAATGACCCATTTTGACGTGGAGGAAAGAAGGCATAGACGCCGTAATGGGAGTAGAAGATGATGCCCTCAATGAGTCTTGATACTGCTGAAATTTAGCAAACTCCTCTGCAAAAATTGTAATTGACTTGTCAATATTATCAGGAGTAGAGGCGACATGTGCAGAGGGTGATGACATCCTCTAACCCTTATTCATCAATCTTCTGCATTCACGTTTCATATGACCAGGTTTATGACAATAATAGCAAACAACACCTCATGGATTTGATCTTTGGTTATTGGGATGACCTTTGGAGCTATTTGATTCAACCCCCTTTCTATCATCATTTGTGCACCCAATCAAAGCACTACTAGAATCAAATGATGTAACTGCTTGTGTCTTCTCAATACGAAGTATTCGAGTGTAAGCTTCTTCCAACAATGAGATATTTGAGCTTGACAACACTTGATCTTTGGCCATCTCATATTTAGGTGCAAGACCTACTACTAAAAAACTCATGATAAACAACTTTTCACGTTGGGCCATTAGAACTTTTGGATCCGTGCTGATTGGCATCAAGGCATTGAATTCCGCACATGTATTTTTAACCTCCATACAGTAGCTTGTAAGAGATTTTTCTCCTTGATCAGGTTGATATAGTCTTACAAACATCAAACACTCTATTACCTTTTTCCAGCGGCTGGGCTCCTCGACGGACTGGGCGGTGTCGAAAAACTACCTTTTTTTCCGGCGGCTAACGGCGGCGAACGAACCAAAGATGGCGGCTGTGAGCAAAAGTGTAAACTCACACCTCCACAAAACCCTAAACGTAACACAAACGGGTTCTAAATTCTCAAACCCTAAGGTTCACAAAATCCTAAGTTTGTTTAGAGGGCTGTGATACCATGTAAAACTCTTAAGTTTGAGAGAGAATCATAATACTCTATTCATTCACCAAAGATATGAATATATACAAGTGTACAAAGCATAGAAAAGGAAAATATAACAAAATATTTACAATAATGGAAAATCTTAACAGTAGAATTATAACACCATATAACGACTCTATTATTTGAGGAAGCTTTTTCTGTGGTTTTGAAATTGACTTTCTCAGTTCAATTCAAGATCATCTTAATATTTTCCTAGTGTATAGTTTGACATATCTGAAACTTGTGGGTAACAATGATAATATCAGTCTCATCATTTCAGAATTCATTTAATTACCAGAACTATAACTAAAACAACCAATATGTTCTCTATATAACCTACTCCAAGCCATTGAAGCAAACAAATTCTTGATACATAGCAGTATCTGGATGGACATGAAATAAAGATGAAATAATTCATCTAGATGCTTGTAATGGCAGGAAAATAAGAAAAACCCATATTAGTATCGTCACAATAAGAAAACGAAAGAGCAGTTTTGTACCCTGAATCATAGTTAACTTAGAAACTAACAATTACCTGTATCATGAGCAAAGTAGCAACACATGAAGTGATAAGATTTGAAGGAATTCCTCCATAATCTCTATCGGAATGTCTCGATCTCGAACTAGATAGATCACCAGTGGAAATGTGTTTAGACCAGTAGAACTGATTAAAGTGGGCTCCTAGGCTATCGTTCATATCTTGGGACATGCTTAAAGGTTTTTGAATCTCAAACGATGAATTCTGATTATCAAAAGAATGCAAGGCACCACAAACCGTTGTAAGAGGATCTTCACCATCGTTCTTGCTCAACGAGACCTGAAAATAAATGGTACCATCGAATCTCACTTTCACAACTACTTGAGCACTGGCAATCCTATTACTACACCACTAAGAAAAGAACGCGTGATAAAAGTTGAAGGTGCAAATAAAATAAGGAGACGAGGCAGCTAAGCATTCAACCTGAGATATTACATGCACAAAATCTCAAAAAGAAAACTTGAAATACATTATGGCGTTCAATTGTACCAATCAGCCTAAGAACAAAACCCTAAAAACTCACTAGAATAGTTTTAGATCACTTTCAAATTAGAAAAACATGTAGTACTAGTAAATAAACTGGTCAGTAAACGCCCACCCTCATATTCAAATTCTTATTCTGGTGTACAACTCCACGATTATCTCAATACTTATATTATTTCAAATAGCAAGTGGGAAAAGAAAAGCCATCAATATCATCTAAAAACTATCCACTATCCAGTTCAAAACTTCCTCCACAACCAAGCTTCATGGTTCTTTATGATCCGTTATTCACCATGTCTCACCAGTTATCCACCACAAAGTCATGTAAAGGCACAAGTCTTATCCAACTACACTGCATATATATGATGTTATTTGCAAGAGAGAGAGAGAGAGAGTGCATATCGATGATGTTATGTGCGAGAGAGATATGTGGTGGGGGGGGGGGGGGTGTTACCTCAATAGCAATATTTACCATCAATTGTGCCTCTTCCATTTAACCTTTGACAATATCAACTGCCCGACATCCTGATCCTTGAGGAACATTTAAAGAACAAGCGATGCTACCAAGTGCTCCGGTATTGGCCGGAGGCATCAACCACAGAGGCACTGAGTTCCCAGAGAAAGTATTATGCTGCGTCAGGTTAAACGTGGTGAAAGGAACCTACAGATGCACATAATCAATTAGGATGTTTGTTTGAAGTTGAAGCAAATAATGATTCAAAACACAAATGTATATTAACGAAAGGTGCAGGGAGATGGCTAATAAATTGTGAAGGTGCAGAGTATAAATAATTATTTCCTGGACCACGTCAAAATCCTTTTGCTATAGGTGTTCTTAATTAGTTTGGTTCTCTAGTTAATTGGACAGATTGCAACCTAAACATGCATATTATCCAACTTCAGTTTTTGAGCTCAATCTTTCAAGTATAGCTCGCTTCAAAGTCTTATTTCAAGGACACTCTTACATAATTGTTTGATCATTCCTGGTGAATTGGTGGGCAAGGAAGGCCCTATTCCTATATTCATGCAATTATCTCCATTATTCACTTTCCTATATCATATTCTTTCTTAATTACCAACTAATGTAGGAGAAATGCAACCAATTCTCTGAAATAAAACATTAACTCAATTGTAGGCTATTAGGTAGTCTTTTTGCACAAAATAAAATAAAATAACATGTTTTTAGACTTGAGCCTCAACATAAAATGACATCTCACTTAAGTATCATTGGTTGATAAGAGGCGCCTATTTCTTCTACCATTAGAATGCTACGAGACTTAACTAGGGTTCAGCTTCCTGTAATAGTTAGAAGGCTAGAAGAACAACGCCAACAGACTGCCTCTTGTGCACGCATAAAAGCACACTTATATAGTTATGCAACATGGATGTGAGAGTGTAAACTGCTTAAGCTTTAAAAACACAAAGGCAGTATTTAAATGCTGGGGAGACGTATGGTGAGCTGACATGGGGGCAAAAGAGGAACAAATAGTTTTACAGTGTTGGGTTTATTTATCAACCAACTTCCTTTTCTTCGCATAAAAGATAAAACGATAATAGGTTCCCTATGTTATTTATAGATATCATAGGAAGACTGCGAGGGAGGACTGAGGAAGGGGGCTCTAAAGAATAAGTAAAATGAATAGGTTGTTAAATGTTAGGCATGGGGTTCTATACAAGTAGAAATTTTATGATGTAAGCAATGTTGTGATTATACATATAATTTCAGTTATAACTAAGAAATTCCTGAAGTGAGCCTAGGGATGTTGTAATTAAATATATAATTTACAGTTATAACTAAAAAAATTCTCACGTGTGTCTGTGGATGGTGTGACATTACTTTTCCGGAAACCAAAGTTCTATTTAAGAAAATGAAAGAGTACAAATGAGTAATACAAAAAAGGGAATCCTTAAGAGAAAAAGGAACCTATGCATACAAAAGTGTAGGAATTTCTATATTTGTATACGAATATTTTTTTCGTTATTTGTCTTTATTCTTTCCATATTTGTAAAAAGTCTTTCTCCTATATAAGAAGATCTAACCTGCACATATTGAATAAGAGAAAAAGGAGATTAATATTTCTATACCTCCAACTTCTACATGGTATCAAAGCAAGGGAAATCTTAAAAACCCTAATTTTTTTCTTTTAAACCTAAACTTAAAAAAAAAAAAAAAAAAAGGGAAAAAATCCTTCTTTCCCTCGGTTCACGATGTGCAGCCTCCTCCCCCCAATCGCGTGTTGCCTTTCATGCAAAATCAACCCTAGTCGCTGCTTGAAGGAAGACGCGCGCCTCCAACTTTAGTTGCCTGATGCCGCCGTTGTCGCACGGGTTAGCTCGAGGCGCTACCGTTCATCTCTTTCTCTCTCAGGTTTCACACGCTAGTCCACCGCTATTAGCGCTCGTCTGCACTTTCAGCCATTGCTCAAGCGCCGCCAATCGTCGTCGGGTTGAGTCCTGTCCAAGCGTCGCCATCGTCCATCCCGTCGTTGGGTTTTGTTTCGTTCAGGTTGCCAATTCGACACTGCTAGCCACCACCCAGTGCACCAGCCTGTTCCTCTTCCAACAATTGGTTCAGCATTTGGTCTGGCTTGGTCTACTGGTTTATTTAAAATCTGGTTCATTTGGTTTGGTTCACCTGTGATCTGATTTTATTTTTGGTTGATTCAAATTCTGGTTTGGTCCACTCTTGGTTTGGGTTGCTTCTGTTGGATTTGGTTTTAAAAAAACTCTATATTTTTTGGGTGGATTTCTACTATTTGCTAAATCTTCTACCATGTTATGAGAGCAAATTCATCAAATCCTACAACTGTCAACCACCAATTTTTTATATAATAATTCATGTGTTTCTTTGACTCACACAGATCCCAAGACAAGACATTCTCGTGTAGTAATTCATCCCCATGGATTATTGGTTCTAGAGCTTCAGATCACATGACTAGTTCTTCGTCTTCTTTTAATTCATACTCTTCAATATATTGCAATGAGAAAATTAGAAATGTTGATGGTAGTTTTTCTACTGTTGTAGGAAAAGGAACTATTAAATTGACCAAAAATATTTCTCTCCAATCTATCTTACATGTTCCAAAATTAGCCTGTACTCTTTTATCCGTTTCTAAATTTTCCAAATATTCTAATTTTTATGTTACATTCTTTGAATCTCATTGTATTTTTCAGGATTCGGGGAGGATGATTGGGAGTGCTAGGTTGCTTGATGATCTCTACTACTTTGATAAAGGTTCTTTTAGCAATAAAATAACTCAAGGTCTTAGTAGTATCAGTTCTCTTTCTGTTAAAACTATATTGTGGCATCAAACTAGGGCATCCCAATTTTCCTTATTTGAAATATTTATTTCCAAATTTAATAAAGGGAATTGATTGTTCATTTCTTGATAGTGAAAGTTGCATTTTCGCAAAGAATCATCGGTCCACATATTTTCCAAAACCTTACAAGGCTTCAAAACTTTTTTATTTAATTCATATCGATGTTTAGGGTCCTCCTAAAATTACGACCCATAGTGGAAAAAGATGGTTTGTTACTTTTATTGATAATCATACTCGTTTATCTTGGATTTATTTAATGCAGAAAAGATATGAGGTGAAAGACATTTTTAAACATTTTTACAATATGATTGAAATTTAATTTCAAACCAAAATCTACATTTTACACTCTGATAATGGAACTGAGTACTTTAATGAGTTTTTTTTTGTGAATTTTTGAAAAACAAAGGGATCATTCATCAGTCTACATGTCGGGACAAAATGGGATTGTTGAAAGAAACAATAGGCATTTACTTAAAATGGCACGTGCTATAATGTTTTCTATGCAAGTTCCAAAATATCTATGGGGGGAAGCAATTTTTATAGCTACCTACCTAATAAATAGAATTCCTAGTAAGATCTTGAATTTTAAGACTCCCATCAACTGTCTTAAAAAAGAATTTCTAACCTCCCACATATATTATGAATTACCCCTCAAAGTTTTTGGGTGTACTACGTACATTCACATACCCGATCAATTCCGATCCAAACTTGATCATAGGGTTGTTAAATGCATTTTTGTGGATTACTCTTTAAATAAAAAAGGTTACAAATGTTTTGATCCTTTGACAAAAAAAAAAAACTGTTTGTGAGTATGAATATGTTTTTTTAGAAAATCAACCCTATTTTCCCCAAAATTCTCTTCAGGAGGAGAAGCCAAATTTGGAAGAAAATGTTTGGGATGTTTGTATTCCTTTTTCCCGTCCTAATCGTACAGATGTTACTAGATCTATGATGCCAAGTATAGAAACTTCTCAATTAAGGGGAGAAATACTACAAAATGATCATATTGATCAAGTGCTTAAGTTTAAGTTTTATACTAGAAGAAAATTCAATCAAGGGAATCAAGACAAGATAATTGGTCCTTCACACGACCAATCTGAGACCCCAATGACTAAAACTGGTAATTCTTCTTCTATTCCTACTCCTTCAACTACTCAAAGTACTTTTCCAGTAGAGTCTGATCTCGATGTTCCCATCGCCCTTAGAAAAGGTATTCGCAGTTATACCAATCATTCTATTGCAAACTTTATATCATATAAAAAATTGTCAAATAGTCATAGATCTTTCACATCCATAAATGATTACTTATTTGTCCCAAAGAATATACATGAGGTTTTAGATGATTCAAATTGGAGATTAGTAGTTATGGAGGAGATGAATGCTCTAAAACAAAATGGAACTTGGGAAATGGTAGAACTACCTAAGAATAACAAACCAGTGGGGTGTAAATAGGTGTTTACCATAAAGTGTCATGCTGATGGTAGTGTTGAAAGATACAAGGCCAGGGTGGTAGCTAAAGGATTCACTCAGACATATGGAATTGATTATCAAGAAACATCTGTCCCAACTGTATGAATGGTGATCTCTGAAGAGATCTTTATGAGCTTACCACCAGGTTTTGAGAAGGGAATTGGCTATAGTAAAATTTGCAAATTAAAAAAAATCTCTCTATGTCTTAAACTGTCCCAAAGAACTTGGGTTGAACATTTTGGAAAAGTTGTATCCACTTATGGATTTCTTCAAAGTCAAGCAGATCATACATTATTTTATAAACATTTAGAGAATAATAAAATCTCAATTTTGATTGTTTATGTAGATGATATTATTCTCACGAGCGATGATGAAGCAAGCTTAGCTGATCTGAAGAAAAAACTGACCTGTGAATTCAAATTAAGGACTTGGGAACGTTGAACTATTTCCTAGGAATGGAATTTGCAAGATCAAAAAATGGATCTTTGTTAACAAAAGAAAGTATATCCTTGACTTACTTAAAGAAACAGGCTTGCTTGGTTGCAAGATTGCAGAAATTGAACCTAATATAAAGCTTCTAGTAGCAAAAGCAAAAGAAATAAAGGACAAGGAACGATATCAAAGGCTTGTTGGTAGATTAATTTATCTGTCTCATACACGTCCTGATATTGCATTTGCTGTGAGCATAGTTAGTCAGTTTATGCATGCTCCTAGACCGACTCGTTTTGAAGCGACCTACAGAATTTTGAGATATTTGAAAAGGTCTCCTGGAAAAGGTATTCTATTTTTTTTTAACAAGAAACAACCCACTTCATTAAGATAATGAAAGATGTTACAAATGTGTGAAAGGAAACAAACACTAGAAAACAAAATATAATAAAAAAGGATCAGCAAATGCATTAGGACATCTCAACTAGGTTGACACCTCCGTAGCATTCTCATTATATCCTAAAAAGTAGAGTAGAAATTCTATAATTGAGTACAAGTCTGACTAGTCCTTGCCTAATATAAAGGCTTACACCAAAATGAAAATCTGAAAAATAAATTATTGCCAAAATCTAAGCAGTTACAAGATCAAGAAAGCGGAAAAATGAAGGTGTTCCAATTGAGACTGATGTCTTGAATGGAGAAATCTTTAAAATCTTTGGAGAGAGAGCACCAAGAGGAGGCATTGATAAAAGCAGTATCAAATTTAAGATATTTTGTATTTTTGGAAGTGATTATTCCTTTTGAGAAAAAGGTATTCTATTTAAAAGGAATAATCACTTCCAAAAAGAAGTCTATACTGACGCAAATTGGGCTGGAAGTACTACAGATAGAAGATCTACCTCTGGTTATTGTTCCTTTGTTGGAGGAAATTTGGTTACTTGGAGGAGCAAAAAACAAAATGTGGTGGCCAGAAGTAATGCTAAAGCAGAGTTTAGAGCCTTGGCTCATGGAATTTGTGAGAGCATATGGATCAAAAGGATACTTTAAGAGTTGAAGTTTTCTTTGACTATGCCTATACTGATTTATTGTGACTATAAAACTACAATTTCTATTGCCCATAATCCAGTTCTACACGATAGAACCAAACATATTGAGGTTGATAAGCATTTTATTAAAGAAAAAATTGAAGCGGGAACGATATGTATTCTTTATCTTCCTACATCAGAGCAAATTATTGATGTGCTAACCAAAGGCCTTCCAAAGAAACAATTCGACAAATTGATTGACAAGCTGGCTATGGAAGACATCTTCAAACCAGCTTCAAGGGGAGTGTTGGAATTTCTATATTTGTATATGAATATTTTTTCCTTTATTGTTTTTATTCTTTCCATATTTGTAAAAGGTCTTTCTCCTATATAAGAAGACCTAACCTGCACATATTGAATAAGAGAAATAGGAGATTAATATTTCTATTCCTCCAATCTCTACAAAAATGACTACAAAGATATAAAGTTATAAAAAAGGGTTTCAATTTTTTAGAATAAGACAAGCTAAGAATCTAAGTATTGGCTACCTTTGTATCACTCCGGCCTTGTCAATTGTCAAATTAATGATCCAAATTGCTTAAAGTCATAGTTTTTTGTATAAGGTAAGTTCTCTCTCCTCCCTCCTTCTTCTCTCTCTCCTCCTTCTCATCATCTTCCTCGCGCATTTTCTCCGGTGACTCTTTTCTCGTAAACCTCCCAGTGTGTTTTTCTTCGATGATTCCCCTTCCTCCTGGGGACTCTTCCTGATTGTTCACAAACATGGAAACTCGAAGTTGCAAGGTAAATGGGTCATATTATTGCATCTGGCATGACTCTGACAGATTCTTTGTGGAGGACATGGACGTTAGCAAGGTTTCCCTTTGCATTGCCTCATCTACAATGGCGTGTGGAACGACTTTCATAGCTAATTCAGGGATCGTGTAACCGGTTCTTCCTTCATAGATTTAAAAATGACTACGGGATTATAAAACTTTCTAAGTTCAGGGGCTCTAATGGCTGGTTTTTGAATTGCATAGTTTGGCCTGCGACCGATGGTCGGTTCTTCATACACGTTCCTATGGGCCCTCTACAACAGGGATGGCTTTCTCTTATTGGAATTTTGAAAAGCCTTCTTCATAAGATCGTTAGTGATGTTCGACATAAGTCTTCATTTTCAAAACCGTGTATTTTTCAGAGCAATGCAATTCCACCTATAATTCCCCCTTCAAATCTCAAAGAGAAATATGTAGATGTTTTAAAAAGGAAAAAGATCGCCCAGTCCTCTGCAACTCCTTCGTCATATAATGAGTGTTCATCCCTTGTTTTTGCATCAATAAAACAAAGAAATACGTCTTTCTGGGTAAAGAAGAATCACGAAGTGTATGGTGAAAATTTTGGCAATCTTTGGGTTGTCTCAAGGCTATTTGCGTTTAATGATTGGAATGAAATAGCTAAATCATTACAAGATTTCTTCTCAAACCAAAGTTATAATTAATCCCTGGTTTATTGACAATGCTCTGATCAAAATTAAACCAAGGAAAGTTGGAAGATCTGATAGAATCTCCGAGGAATTGGCAGTCAATCGATCCTTTCCATCTTTTATTTGAAAAATGGAATAGTATGAAACATAGCAGACCTACATTTGTTAAAGGGTATAGAGACTGGATTTCTATTAAAAACCTCCAATTGGATTATTGGAGTAGAAGGACATTCGAAGCTATTGGTGCCTACTTTGGAGGTCTTGAAAGCATTGCATTTTAGATATTGAATTTTCTAAATTGCTCAGAAGCCAAAATTCAGGTAAGGAAAAATCTTTGTGGACTCATGCCGGCTATGGTTGAAATCAAAGATGAAAATCGTGGGAATTTCCTTTTAAATTTTGGAGATTTTGAACTACTGAGCCTAAATTTGTTCATGGTAATCTTTTTCTTCAAGATTTGTCAAATCCAATTGACTTAGTTAGATTAAATCAAGTTTCAATAGATGAAGGCTATGAGTTTAATATTATGAATTCAAATTGGATGTTCCTAACTTCTCCTCAGTCGAAGTCGAATATATCAAGGAATCCTTTTGCAAGCCTCAAGAAAGAATCTCATCGGAAAACAACTAGAAGTACTGATACTACTTCTCAGACTAGTCACTCTAAGAAAGTTGTGTTAGAGAAGACAAACCGGATTGGTGTGAACAAGCCAAAGGAAATCGAAAAGCCACCTTTAATGAGAGATTAAGACTGTTGCAGCTGCTTTTCCACCAGTGCCCAATGAGAAATCAAATAATATCTCTCTCAATAAAGAAATCTTAATTACTTCTCAACCACAACCAAATGATTCCCAACCAAAAATGCTTGACCGATTTCAGAGGCAGCCCAAAAGTCACCTGGTACCACTTCTACCAATAGTTCACTACCCCCTATTTCTTCAAGAAAGTTGGTTCCTCTCTCTATTGACGCTTCAGTCTCTACAACTAGCCTCTCAATACAGAACAACAATGGCGACTCGGTTTCCTTATCAGTTGAAGCTTCCTTATTTGCAGCCAACAGAATCTCTTCAAAGGTAAAAAAAAAAAATAAGAACTTCTTCTAAACTCTTTAAGCCATTCCCCAAGCACTTTGCCAGAAAAAAGAGTCCAAAGATTTTCTCTAAGAAAAAGCTAGACATCAAAAAGAGAGTATTGGAAAGCAACCCGGATCTAATTGAAGAAAGTTGTGCCCATGTTCAAGCCACTGTTCTCTCTACCAGGCAAATCGAATCTTCCTCTCACTTTATAAAATTTGATCACTCAACTTTCACCTTGCCCAACTCTAAGGTAAATTTTTTTAGAGGAATCCCAAGTTTTTCCCCATCCCCATTCCCTACTCTGAATAAGAAAGGTGTTGAAGAAGTTGACTCTCCCTTTAGTGTTAATAGTGAAGAAGCCAAACAACATGAGAATGGGGAAGATCAAATTGATATTGCACAAAAGGATTCCTTTGAGATAGATCTTGTCAATCTATTCCAAACTGAGGAAGACCAGATTGCAAATGTAAAAACTGTTGTTAGCTTGCTACCAATTCTGCCTTTAGAAATCCCAACTCACATACAAGCTATTGTTGTTGTTGCAAATTGTGGATTAACTTTGGGTTGATCATTTTCTTCTAGTCACTTTGGGAGTCTCCATATCAGTAATTGTGATGAAAATAGTGTCATGGACAAGAGGGTTAAAAGATGTAAATAAGAGGCTGATCTTAAAAAAATTCTTGAAAAAGCATAATTCGGACCTTGTTTTGATCTAGGAATCGAAGAGATAAGATTTTGATGCTGCTTTTGTTAAAACCGTATGGAGCTCTAAGGATATTGGCTGGGAATTTGTTGAATCCTTTGGTAAATCAGGTGGCATCTTGACAATGTGGGATATGAGCAAGCTTCATGATGTTGAAACTCTCAAAGAAGGTTACTCGTTATCAGTTAAATATATAACTATTTGCAAAAAGACATGTTGGTTAATGTCTATGGTCTAAATGATTATAAAGAGAGGAAATATGTTTGGCCTGAGCTACTCTCCCTTTCAGCCTATTGTATAAAAGCTGGTGTATTAAAGGAGATTTCAACGTTACTAGATGCGCACATGAACATTTCCCCTCTGGAAGAACCACAAAAGGTATGTGTCTCTTCAATACCTTTATTGATCAAGCTAATCTTTTGGAAGTTCCTTTTTTCAATGGTAGGTACATTTGGTCCCGAGAAGGTATTCAATTGCAAGATCACTTATTGATCGGTTTTTCATTACTAAAGCTTGAGATGATGAGTTTGAAAACACTAGAGTCAACCATCAAGCACATCTATTCTCGGATCATTTTACTCTTATTCTTCAAGCTGGCTCCTTCAACTGGGGGTCGTCTCCTTTTCGTTTTTGTAATAGTTGGCTTCAAAACAAGGAATGTTCCAAGATCATTGAAAGAACTTGGAATAATTGTCGACCCTATGGATGGCCTGGTTTTGTCCTAAGCATTAAATTGAGAAAGGTGAAAACTGTGATTAAAACTTGGCATGTGATTTATCAGGCGAGGAAAAATAGAATAGAGGAGGAATTGTTAAAAGAAATTGATAATTGGAATGCTGGGCTAATTCAGTTCAGTTATCTAACTCTGATAGGGATTTTCGAAATTCTCTGAAGGTTGAGTTGTTGGCTCTTTACAGGTTGGAGGAGGTAAATTTAATCCAAAAAAGTAAGCTAAATTGGATAAGGTTGGGTGATGAAAATACTAGTTTTTTTCATCGGTTTCTTGCAGCTAAAAAGAGGAGAAATCTAATTACTGAGTTAGTAAATGATCAAGGGGTGCCAACCAATTCGTTTCGAGAAATTGAAAGCTTGATCTTGAGCTTCTACGAGAAGTTATTCACTAAAGTGTCTGGAATGCGCCATGTCCCTTTGAACTTTGAGTGGCCATTTGTTTCTCCAAATCAGAATGCTATCCTTGTAACTAGATTTTCAGAGGTAGAAATTAAACAAGCGTTGATGGCTCTTGATAAGTGTAAAGCTCCAGGTCCAGATGGTTTTACAGCTCAGTTTCTACTAAAGTTTTGGGACTTAATGAAGCTGAGTTTCCAATCTTTATTCAAAGATTTTTATAAGAATGGAAGATTAAATGCATGTATTTAGGAAAATTTCATTTGTTTAATACAAAAGAAGGAAAATGCCATTGTTGTTAAAGATTTTCAACTAATCAGCCTCACTACTTAACTTACAAGCTTATTGCCAAGGTCCTTGCAGAACAATTGAAGAAAGTCATGCCTTCTATTATTGTCCTAACCTAACGTGCTTTCATAGAAGGTAGACAAATTTTAGACCCGATCTTGATAGCTAATGAAGTGGTGGACTATCGAGTTAATAAGAAGAAAGGTTGGATTCTTAAATTAGATCTTGAAAAAGCCTTTGATCATGTTGATTTGGGTTGTCTAGAGAAGGTGTTATTGAGTAAAAAGTTTGGGATTAAGTGGATTATGGGGTATGTTAAGAACCCTAGATTGTCAATCTTCATTAATGGGAAACCAAGAGGAAAAATTTTTGCATCAAGGGGAATTAGACAAGGTGATCCCCTTTCACCTTTCCTTTTTCTTCTAGTTAGTGAAGTCTTGAGAGCTCTTCTAGATAAGCTTCATGGAAATGGACTTTTCGAAGGCTTTGTAGTGGGAAAATTAGAAAATCCATGTTTGCATCCTTCAATTTGCAAACGATACTTTGATTTTTTGTAAGCATGAAAATAATATGCTAGTAAAACTAAAGGAATCAATCAATTTGTTTGAATGGTGCTCGGGTTAGAAGATTAATTGGGAAAAATCTGCCTTGTGTAGTGTGAATATGGAAGAGAATGAGTTGCAACCCACTGCTACTAGTTTGAATTGTGAAGTTGTCCATTTTCTTCTTCTCTACCTTAGCTAAGGTTTACCTTTGGGAGGCTACCCTAAACAGGTCTCTTTTTGGCAGCTAGTAATAGACAAAATTCATGTCAAATTAGATAAATGGAGGAGATTTAATTTGTCTAGAAGAGGAAGAGCCACTTTATATAATTCGGTACTTTCTAATCTTCCAACATATTATATGTCAACCTTCTTGATGTTGGGTACAATTATTTCAAAGTTAGAAAAATTTTTGCGTAATTTCTTTTGGGAAGGTCACAATGGTAGCAAGGTCAACCATTTAGTGAAATGGAGCTTTGTTAATAGATCTCTAGCAGATGGAGGTCTTGGTTTGGGAGGCTTCAAGACAAAAAACTTGGCTCTTCTAGCAAAGTGGGGATGATGGGGATATTTGGAAGAAGAAAATTCACTTTGGTGCCAAGTTGTTAGAAGCATCCATAGTAAAGATTCTTATAATTGGCACACGGCCGGTAAAGTTGGAAGAAGCTTAAGAAGTCCTTGGATAAGCATTTCTAGGACTTGGCAGAAAGTGGGTGTTCTAGCTAAGTATAACCTTGGAAATGGGAGCCATATTGCTTTTTGGGAGGATGCTTGGGATGGTGTGGTTCCTTTCAGCATTTTGTTTCCAAGACTCTTTAAAGTAGCCTTGTTTCCAAAAGGCTCGGTTGTTGATCATTGGGATTACTCTTTGGCCTCTTGGTCTATTAGTTTTCGTCGTTTGTTTAAAGAGGAGGAAATTATTGAGTATCAGAATTTGCTCGGGCAAATTTCAGCTAGAAAAGTGATAGAAAACTTTGATAAAAGATCTTGGTCAATAGAAGAGAGTGGGATTTTTTCTGTAAAATCTCTCTCGGCTCACCTTTCTCCTTCTTCCCCTTTGGACAAATCGTTTATCATGCATTATGGAAGTCAAATTGTACAAGACGTGTCAACATCCTTGTATGGATAATGGTCTTTGGTTTACTGAACGTCTCCTCAGTTATGCAACATAAGATACGTTTAAGTTGCTTGTCTCCTTCCATGTGCTTTCTTTGTAAACCGAATGGAGAGGATCTATAGCATCTATTCTTCAATTGCAATTATTCAGTTAAGTGTTGGTGGGAATTAATCAACATCTTCAGTACCTCATGGGTGTTTAGCAATGATTTTAGATACAATGTACAGCAGGTTTTAATTGGTCCTCATTTAAAGAAAAGCCTCATTTCATTTGAATCAATGCAGTCAAGGCTTTGTGGCTGAATTGTGGTTTGAAAGAAACTAAAGGGGGTTCCATGATAAATTTCTTGGTTGGTCAGATTGCTTTGAAGCTGCCCGTCGAAATGCTTATGATCCAAATTAAAACCCACAAACTTATGATCCAAATTAAAACCCAAAGAAAAATTATTTTGAATTACTTACTATCAATTCAGCAAACAATTGTAGAATCAAAATTAGGAAGATAGCATAAATATCTTATTTTCCAAAACGTTAATAAAATGCAGAGAGTAATTTCGATTTAAAAAATACTTAGAACTCTAGTGTGTTACCAATGTATCAGCGGTGTGTGGGCTGGATCTTTTCTCCAATTCTCTACTATTTGGATGGCTATTTTGTTGTAGTTCTTTATATTCAAGTGGTGCTGTGTTGATGGAACAGCGCTGACGTCTAAAAGCTTCTGGAAAGTTATCCATTGGATTGAAAGGCATGCAATCAAAATCCTGAAGGGGAACTTTTTTTATATCAGTAAATAAATAATGACTAGCTGGAAGGCTTCTCAGCAGCAACAAATTAGATAATATTAGCATCGAAACTTCTTATGTCTCTTCAATGGATAATGATCTAACCCAAAAAGTGTGTAATGAAAGAAAACTGACATATGAAAAATAAAACAGATAGAAGGCTAAAAACCCACCTACATATAAGCCGAAGTACAAAAGTGTTCTTACATTTTGAGGTACATAAAATGCAAAAGTAAAATGATCTTATTATTTACGTCCAAAAGTAAAATGCAAGAAAGAGTAACTTAAGCCGAAGTACAGAAGTGTTCTTACATTTTGAGGTTGGGAGTTTTCTGATATCATGTTCTCAATACTTTTGGAGAGAATAATGATCTTATTATTTAATCAGGCTAAAGATACATATTATAACAGGGAGGATGTGATAATATTCTCTTCAGAATCCAATTGAAGAACGTAATAAATTCTCAACAGAAGATACTTTACTAAGATAAGACTCCATTGCATGCCCCATACAGCTTAAACTCAGAATAACAAATGCCCCTCAGTAATTGCACCAGTAAAATGTTTTTTGATCATATTGAGATTTATGAGTCTTGTCTTTGATGAGATTTGATTTAATTTTAAGTTATTTTCCATTTATGTTCTTTAATTTTAATTGGATCTTTCAAACTCTCCATAGGAATGATCTAAAAGTATAAGTGAGGCTTGAGTTTTTGTATTTTGAGTGAGAAATTATTAATCCCTTTTAAATTTCAGTGTAATGTTTCAAAATTTTTCATTGTTAACCAACTTATTTTAAATATTGCTTTTGCAATATCTTGAACATTTTCTCGCCTCAAGGTCAGATGATGAGTTGGTGGTCAATGTGAGTAGTGAAGAGTCAAAATCTTTTATTTCGATTCCAAAAACTATTGAACAATTTGATGTGAAATCTTATTATTATTATTATTGGTCAGTTGCAGTTAATTTAGGATGGTCATTTTACCGACTTGACATGAAAAATGACTTTTGCATTAGTAATCTTGAGGAAGAGGTTTTTATGAGCATATCACCAGGTTTTGAAAAGAAACTCGGATGTAGTAACATTTGCAAATTAAAGAAAATCTCTTATGGGCTTAAACACACTCTAAGAGTTTGGTTTGAGTATTGGAAAGGTTGTGTCTAGCTATTGATTTCTTAAAATCCTTTATAAACACTCTGAGAACAAGAAAATCTTGATTTTCATCATCTATGTAAATAACATTATTCTCACCGGTGATGATGAAGCACATTTAGTTGAACTCAAGAAAAATCTTGCAAGTGAGTTTGAAATCAAAGACCTAGGAACGTTGAATATTTCTTTAGGATGGAATTTACAAGATATAATAAGGGTGACTTTGTTAATCAAAGAAATTATACTTGAAGAAACGATATTACATGATTGCAAGATTGCAAAAACTGCTATTGAACCTAATTTAAAATTACAAGTAGCAGAAATACACTTGTTGGAAAATTGATGTATCGATTTTATACATGCCATAACATTGCATACATTGAAAGCATGGTAAGTTAGTCAATGCATGCATCTTGTTATAGTTCTATTGTTAGGGTTTTCCATTATTGTAGATATCTTGTTATGTTTTCCTTTTCTATGCTTTGTACACTTGTATACACTCATATCTTTGGTGAATGGATAGAGTATTCTGATTCTCTCTCAAACCTAAGAGTTTTACACATCTAAACTAAGGGTGTGTTTGGTTTAATTTTTCAAGTGTTTAATTTTTAAAATAAGTCATTTTGAAAAAAAATGAAATGTTTGGCAACCAATCAAAATAATTTTTGAAACACTTTCATAGTGTATTTTAAATAGATTTTAGAAAATTAGTTTAAATAAAAATGACTTATCTGAAAAATATTTTTTTTCTCTAGTTAATTCAAATAGGCCCCAACTCATTTTGAAGTTGTCTACAGAATTTTGAGGTATCTAAAAGGGACACCTAGGAAAGGTATTTTATTCAAAAGACATAATCACTTCAAATAGAAGTCTATATTGATGTTGATTGGACAAAGAGTACTACAAATAGCAGATCTATTACTAGTTATTGTTCCTTCGTTGGAGGGAACCTAGTTACCTGGAGAAAAGAAAAATGTGATGGCCATAAGCAGGGTTTAGAACTCCTAGAAAGAGTCATTTCCTCCATAATTAACATTGAGAACTACTTGTTATGCCTTGTACTAATTTTCAAGTCCACAAGTCAGGGAGTGCTAAAAATACAAGTACATAATTAAATATACCATTTAGATTTGTTAACAAGATAACATATCTTACAGACCTATTTGGTTCACCATGTGCCAGAAGAAGCGTATGTGTACTTGTGAGCAAGTGCAAGTGCCTACACTTTCAAAATTATCGACCACCAAACAAATTTTAGGCAGTATCTTACTTAACCATGCTAATGTGGATTAATATGACAAAACTTTCATGAATCTTCAGTCCCTTTCCATCATAACAGAATAAATAGCTCCCTCCTGCTCTTCTACCCGGCATGTGCTTTTCATCTTAAAACAACTTTTACCAATTAAACAAGATTCAAAGCTCAAGAGTATCAGTATCGTATCTGAGTTAATCTATGAGATGGAGAACAGAAAACCTACCATAACTAATTTGACTCCGATCTCCTGATTGTCAAATAGAATCTTGCAGCTGTCATGTTGAACCGTTAACACACTTCCATCGTGAACTTCTAGTGTGTTTAGATATGGATGCAAAGCTATGATACGCTTCCCAAATCTGTAGGAAGCCCTTCACAAGTGCCAGCACGAAGTTCAGCATAATATTGTCTTACAGATTCCCTATAACGTTGGAGTTTCATTCTTTCTTCATGAAGAAAAATTTCAGAAAACCGCCGAGGTCTACCAAGGGAACTTCATGACAGACACATTTCAAACTTTCAGTTCACAACATTCTCAAATAATAGTTACAAAAAATTACAGAAAGATACCTTCTTATGATACCCCATTCAACACGAGTTAGCCTTGGGATGTTTCCCAGGCCGACATGATCCAAGTATTCGACAAATTCCCTTCTTGCAAACCAAGGATAATCAATTGCACTATAAAACCATTCAAAGATGAACCATCTACGCACCATGGTGGATGACATGCAGTTGGAAAGTTTATCCTGAATTGTCAAAGCAAAGGCAGAAACTTCAACATTGTACTACAGTTACAAAAGCTGAAGCAGAGACGATTGCCTCCAAATAAAGAAGAAACTGAAGTTCTTACCTTGAGGAAGAATGCTCTGTCTTGCACACAGGAGGAATATTTCGTGAGCTCTTTTCCCAAATTGTCATCACTGGACTTCGTCTTTTGACGGGTCAATAATTTCCAAAGCTCCATCTTACATCTACTTCGACTCCCCAACTTAATGGGTAAAGTGGCTTGATTTTCTACAGGAAATGGAATTAAGTGGACATATCAATTTCTTCATTTCTAATCACTATTCAAAGAACTTCTAATACAATGAACTATTTCCAGTATTTGTCAACGCCAAAGTTGTCACAACAAACTTGATTACCATTATTCAATGGTTTAATATGTTCAGATGCGGCCTGCAAAAGAGAAAGATAGCAATAAGAAAAAGGTGATATACTGTGAAGGTAACTGCAAAATGTAGAACAGCAGAAGTAATGCCTAGAACCTACAGAAGAGAGGGCAAGGGATCTGAGAAATTAGTGAAAGACAAAGCGTCATTCAGATAGTGACATCCTGTCTCTTTTGTCCAAGATTTCTCAGCCTTCACCTCTCATTCTCACTAACCTATCAGAATGATTTCCTTGCTCCCATCACTTTTTGAAACAGTAAAAAGTTTTGAATCCTAGAAGTCTACGTACCCAAAGAAAGCTAGTTTATCATATGGTCTTTGAATCTAAATGGTCCAAACGATGTGGGCAGCATAAAGATTACAAAAAGTAAATCCTTGAGCTGCCTTTTTCTCCAACTAGTGTGTTTTCTTTAAAAAATCCATAAAAAATGCAAACCATCTTGTCTTCAATTACAAAGCCATTAGGCATTTCTGGGATAAAATTTTAAAGTTAAGGCTTGCATTGGTATGCGGCAGATTCCTCCTTGTCGTCCAACAAGTCCTTTGCGGCATTTCTTTTGAGAAGAAACCAGAGTGCATGCCATAAGGCTTCTCGATTAGAAGCTTAGCAAAGGAACAAAGAATTTTACAGGGAAAGAATTGGATATGTATGCAGAAGAAATCAAAATTTCGGATCCTTGTGGTGTGCTCTTTCTCCACATTAAAAGCGAAATCCTGATGACTTCATAAACTAACATTCATTATGCTTTTTTTTTCCTTTGAAACTTTATTTTTGCTAAATTAAAGAAACAGAACTTTGTTGTATATCTGGATGTTAAAGATTCTACAAAATACAAATAAAGCACGAATCAATCCGATGACAAACAACACTAATATGTTTGTTGGCCCGGCCGAAGCTATTTGGTCTGATCAATACCCTAAAAAGATTAAATTCTTTCTGTGGGAGCTTGCTCACAAGGCCGTCCTCACTCACGATAAGCTACTGTGCCATCTTTCCTCATTGGCAATCTCCCCCAACTGGTGCACCCTTTGTAAGAAGGCAAATGAGACTCAAAGTCACCTCTTCATTTTCTGCCCTTTTACAAAGCGTTTTTGGAACTACACCCTTCATGCTTTCAACTGGTATGTGGTCTTTCCTCCCGATATTACTCAATTCCTCTCCCTTGTGATTAAGGATCATCCTTTCAAGGGCAGGAAGGATCTCCTTAGGATCTCCTTTGGAAACAGCTTATCAGAGTTTTTTTTGTGGTACGTGTGGCTCGAATGAAATAGTCGTCTCTTCAACGACAAAGCTCAACACTACGACCATTTTTTTTTATCATGTGCTTAATATTGCAATCTCCTGGTGTAAATTGTCTAAACTATTTCATTCTTATAGTTTTGATTTTCTTTTGACCAATTGGAGGTGTCTTTTGTAAACTCCTTTGGTCCGGGGCTTCTTTTCCCCTCCTCCCCTTTTGTAATTTCATACATCAATGAAATTATCTCTTATCAAAAAAAGAAAAACAAAACAAAATACAAATGAAGCATTTCCTTCATTGCATCATTTCTCCATTTTATCTTATCATTTACTATAGTAAGAATCTGTGAGAATTTCGGTAAAAAGGTTCACTTACTGTCTTCAAATCTTCATGTAAATGAAGATCCACAGGGACTTTTGTATCAGGTATCTGCAAATAACAATGAAAAAGTAGTTTTCTGATTACTCTATAGTCGATACATCAGATAAAACTTGAAGAATCAAGGAGACAAGTTTCAAAAGGAGCATTGGGAAGAATAACATTAACGTCAAAAATGATTGGTATGATACCACAAAGTTGCGTTTTCCCTTCCTCGTAGTGCCAAGATGTTCAGGCCGTTTTTTCCTTTTAGAAACAACATCAATTGACAATCCACTTCCAGATTTTTGTTTCCCATGACCTCTATCCTCAATATTGGACATTGCATTAATCATGATTTGCTTTCCTTTATCACTTTGGGCTGATAATGTGGCTTCAGGAATATAAGATTTGTCTTCCAAATTGAAAGATTCAGTTTCCTCCACAATTTGGACAGATGGTTCTTGATGCAAGATCAACAATGATAAAATATAGTGGATTAAATATGAGAGGTCATAGGTAACAAATGAATCATATTTTGGCCATCGTACGTTAACAAAATAAACAAGGAAGCCTGAATTGGAAGAAAGCATGAACCCAAGTTTTTAAAGATTGATCTTCTCTGTATCGTTCCAATTTTATTGTATCGTTCCAATCTTATCGCTTTTTTTCTTTTTTGTTTATATCCATAAGTATCCGGGCCAGCTTACGAATACCTCGACTAATCTCATGAGACAACTCGCTAGACCCTACAACATTTGAGTGTTAAGGAAACCCATAGGATAAATCATCATTCTCACACTAAGGACTAAGGAGGCAAATAAAGTATTTAGACAAGAATTGCAACTGCCTAATGAGTATGCATGTCTTTAGCTTCATCCATACAATTTCCCTATTACTACGGGTAGAATTATCAAAAAGTAATGATCAATTATCAATTAGGAAATAAGAGTAGCTTAATTGAATATCAACTGTCGATGGCAGATTGTTACGCTACGTACATAAACGTCTTTTAATGACATTGCAAGGAAGTACTCCGAAGAGCTTGTTACAAGAGTAAGAGTACGAATTTTACTTGACAGAATTAAGTGTTTAACCATCCATAAAGCACAAAAAAATATCCATAAAGAGCACACCAACTGGAACATTGTGAAGAAATCCAAACAGCACCAACAAGAACAATTGATTAATTCTATATTGTGTCATCCTTTTAGAGTCTTCGTTATTTAAATGAACTTTTGGGTTAAATTTGAAAAGAGAAAAATATGGGAAATGGGAGGTGTGTATATATACACATATATGTAAAATGTTAGTTGACATGAAAGGGGGGATTAATTGAAAAGGTAAGTGTAGTGAAAAAAGAGGGTAAAAGAATGCTTGTTCACCATATTCTGTGTAGCTGAAGTTGAAGTCTTCAAGTCTGTTTTCCGGTTTCAATATCCTTTCTTTAAGTGTTATTTCTCCAAGGATCCAATGACTTTTTCCAGCATCGGCCTTAGCTTGATCATTTTGAAGTTGCTAGAGTTAAAGCTTCTTCGTTTTTTAATTCTTTTTCCAATCTATTTGCAGAATATTCTAAGACTTACGCTCGACCAGGAATATATTTATTTCTCCAGTTTAATTATCTTATATTATTCTATGTATTGCTCTAAGAGTACTTGGAAAGTTCTTTTTTTTTTTTTCTCTTTTTTTTTGTTAGTTTCCTCGTAATTTGAACATTAGCTTCTTTCATTTATTCAATAAACATCTTGTTTCCTTTCGAAAAAAAATGTTAAGCTTCGTGTCTATACTACAAGCAGGAATATTTAGTTGCCCAACCAAGAATAATCATGTACAAATTTATTATGAGTATCAAACGATCATATCACACTCCACAATTAGGATAAATTAGAACAAACAAGTATGCATTTACCTGCTTCCATTGTACCAAATGGCATCATGGAAGACAAATCTGCTAAGGTCTGCAAAGCATCTAAAGCAGTGTTCTCATCTATTCAGAAAAATAGTGGATTAGAAACTTTTTTCTTAATAAACAAACCAGAGAGTTCCGAACATGATTAGAATTTTGTTTTACCAACGACAATCTTGAAATGACCAACCACAACTTGAGAAAGTTAGCAACCACAGAAATTGGATGGCTGACTCTTTCACCAACTCAGATGTAAAACACACATTACATAGAAGACTACAGAATGAAAATAGAGCGAGAAAATTACCTCCACGTGATAGCTTCCTTCTTTTCTTTCTTTGAACTAGTGGAGATGATAGCTCACATACTGCATTTGAAATTTTGGAATCAACCTTTCCCTCTAGAACACTGACGCTGCACAAGTCAACCATATTAGATGATGCTTCAGGTCTATTTTCTGTATAATTGAAACTTAGAGATGAAACCACCTGTTTTCATCGTCTAGAACTTTCTCCTTTCTGTACAGCTTCTTCATCTTGTGGTGAGCTTTATCTGTCCTTACACATTCTATATCTACTGAGGAACTGAGATCATAGCCATATTTTTCATTTGGTCTTCCTTTATGTCCTCCACTGACCTGAAACCAGTCCTAGTCCAAGTTAACATCACGAAGCTTGACAACTATCTTCAAAGAGCGAGAAAGGAGAGGGTGGATACTAATCGCATGAACAATTAAAATATCAGGCATAATACTACTGGTAAACAATAACGTTGCTAAAAGAAACTTCAATAAATACTGGAATTCCATTCTTCCCCTGACCTCATATGAGACTTTCATGTTCTCTTTTATTTTGCATGGCACAGACGTTAAGGAAGAGCCTATTCTTTGTGAGACTTCAGCTAAAGCTGATGCGGCATCATGTGCAACTTCATCATTGCTAACATCAAATTCTGACTTCTGTGAATGTTTATTTCCAGAAGCATGGTTTTTCCATTTATCTCTTTCCTCTAAATATGAAATAGGAACACGTGATGTCCTCTTCCCCACAGCACGAAGTCGGTTACCTATATGAAGTTGATAACACAAACTGTCACAGCCAGGGTTTATGAAAGAGTACGTCCTGATGATCTTGTTTGGGTTTGTACGTCCTGATGATCTTGTTTGTACGTCCTGATGGACCATTGTAAAAATTTCCGAAATGTTTTTATCAGCAAGAAAACATTTATCAGAATTTAGGTTTCACCTTAACAATAATAATAATAATTTTAAAAAACAAAACAAAACAAAACAAAAAAAACATTCATGCTAGAAAAAAAATTTAGTGGCACAAAAAAAAAAAGCACTATTATATCTGTCATAAACCTTAACAGAAATAGTTTATATTCAAACTAATTTCGTGTTTTTGGGTGATTTATTTTTGTTTTTATTTTTTTAGTTTTTCAAACCGGATAAGAAATTTTTTATTGATAAAATGAAAGAGACAAATGTTCTCCCATAAGAAAGGCGATCAAAGAAAGCAACAAATGACGGAACAAGAACACAACGAAAGATAAAGGCAATCCAAATAAGACAGATATCCTACAGAGAGAAGCCAATAAAAGATTTGGGAAGAGAGTACTACGATGAAGCCTCAAGACAAACTGAATGAAAGTTGAACTCTTCATAAGATCAGCCAACACACATGATTGAAAACTTGTGTGTCCGACATAAACAACAACAAATAAAGAATTACAAACAAATCAAGCCTTCGCGGAAGCTAAATGAAAACTGAAAATCACTTTAAAAGTACTTTATGTCTTTTACTTAGAATTATTTTTACTTAACTTTGTTAGATTTGATGTTGTTTGCTAGTTATTTTCAGGATTTGAGCAACAGAACGAAACTTGAAGTGAAAAGGCGTGAAAACAGGCCAATTTTGCTCAATAAAATCGAAAAGGGGTTAAATCCCCAAAGTATGGAAGGAAACAAGGTCAAATTGAAAAGGGGGCCTGGTTTTCTTAGTTTGAAAAAAATGTATTTTTCCGAAGTTTTCTTTCTCTGAAGAAAAAAATGTTTTGGAAAGTTTTCCTTCTTTGAAAAAATGTATTTTTGGAAGTTTTTCTTTTCTAAAAGAAATGTATTTTTGGAAAGCTTTAAAAATGTATTTTTGAAAGCTTTCTCTATAAAACCTAGGGGCCTTCAACCTTCCAAACGACAACGAAATTAGAGAGCCTTGGAGAGGGTTTTAGGATAAAAATAGAGGGGAGAGATTTAGAGGTTCAATTGGAGGCTGCTCGAGATCCTGAGGTGAAAATCAAGGTGTTTCCAATGTATTCCATCGATGGGATTCATCACCATAGTAGTGTTTTTTTTCTTCTCTTTATTCTCTTTACTTTTTCATGGTTGTTGCAATGTATGAAAGTATGTTTGTAGCAACAATGAGTGACTAAACATTTTAGTTCTAGGCTATTGATGAACTTTTTATGGATTTAAGTTAATACATCGTATTTTCTATGGACGTGTTGTTGAATGGTTTCCAATATGATCGTGCTTATTACATTTATTGATCCTCAATGCATGTTAAATTAAATGTTCAATTTGAAAGATTGTATGTTTAATTGAAACTATAATGTTGGATCATTATCTAATCTATCATGAAAATAGTTAGGATGGTAATGAAAGTTGATCGTGACTATTCTTAATGTCATGCTTCTTAATTTGGCTTCAAGCAATTAGTAATCAATTATGTTTGCATGAGTAAGGATTGTTATTGAAAGATGGTAAACCAGAAAATAGTTTCTAGACTTAAACATATCGTTAACACAATAATCCATAGGAACTTTTGCATGACTTAGTGAAATAATTAAGGAAATCAACACCCTTGAACACTTTTTGACTCTTGAATTTCAAAATTTCTCTTTACTTTGTTTTCATTTATTTTCAAAATTAAAATCAAATCATCACAAGTCCAATCCTTGGATAAAATCAACACAATTCGAGAACAGTTAAGCATAATCCAGGCATTTGATCTCCAGAGGATAATACTTGGTCTCTTAGGCTATTTTACTACACTATAACTTGATACATGCACTTGCATTACACCAAGTATTTGACATCACTAAGAAACAAAAACATCCACCAAACTATCCAAACTAAGAAGAAATGATGTAACCTAAAAGATAAACTAAGAACTTTCTACAAGAATTAAATCAAAGTCTTTATTATCAATTAAAAGTTATTCATACAAGAAGACAATATATCTATTTATAGAGAATTGGAAAGCAAATTAATCCTAAGCTCAATCCTAATAATCTAATAAACTAATTCTAATCCTAATCCAAATAAACCAAGAAAACTAATCCTAATCCTATTATATCATTCTATCCTCTAAAAAAAAACTCGTTCTCGAGTTTTAAAAAGAAATTAAATATAAAAAAAAGACAAATAAACATCTTTAACATCAAAATATGTTGTAAAATGTAAAAGAAACTCATCTCCAAACCAATTGAGTGCAAATAATAGTGTCTCTTGAGGAGAAAATTGTTGACTTGAACAAAAGAAACTCTGATATGTCCAAAGTTAAGAACGGGCTAAGTTAATTGTGTAAAAAGAAAGGGTTTTTTTGGTTTGTAATCGGCCCTAGTTGGATTAAGGAAAAAAAAATGAAGAGAACCAAAGTAAGGTTGAATTGCACGGGTCGTTGGGCCAAAATGAAAGGAACTAGGTTGGAATGTGTAGATTGCGGGTCGAAAAACTACCAAAACAAGTTAGGGCGGATTGGATGAGTATTGGGTCGAAAATGGCTGCCTATTCTTCCTTCTTGTCTTCTTCACAGGCGATGACACTACCTCAGATTGCAGCTTCTTTCACATCACCAAGGACTGCAAATAGGGTTTTAGGTGCCATCATCTCAGCTTCTTGTTTCTTGCTAGCGATTTCGTCATCACATAGGTTGTGCAACTTTGAGTTTGGGTTTCTTTTTTCAACTGATTTTTCTTTTGCGTCTCCCACAACGTCCTTCACACGTGAGTTCTAGAACTCAGCATATTTTCTTACCACTCCTTCACACTTAGCTCTCAAATCTTTTAGATTTTTTGTTTCATCTGGCTTTCACAGCTTCAATTGAGCTCTTGAATTTCATGAGTGTTACTCACAATATTTGCAATTCTAGCCTTTTCGAATTATCGTCGTCTTCTTGAAAATTGTTCCAAATTATGCATCATTTTTTCGAAGATACCATGAACATTGGTCACTCCTTTTCTAATTTCTTCCAGTGTTTTAGGATTGACGTAGGATATGCCGCCTATTTTTCTAGGTTTAGGATAACTATAGTAGGAAGTGTGTTCTTGATGTATCGGTATTAAATACATTAGTATATTAGTTGTTTTTTCAGATTTGTTGTAAGTAGTTAATTAACCGGTTACCTTTGTATTCCAATAGGTTACCAAGTCCTTGCCTATAAATAGAAGGTTGGACTCTTCATTTGAGAATTAATAAAATCATTTTGAATTTCCTTCAATACTGGTTTACCCAGATTTGGTATCAGAGTGAGAAGAACTTGATTCTGATGGCGGGTAAGAAGCCTATCAACGGCAACAACCCCGATGCTTCCGATAAAGAAGCAGCTTCATCTGTTGCCCTATCACCAAGGTCTTTGACGAGACGCTCCATTGATGATATTCACCGAATGATGGAGAGGAAATCTCTACGGATGGAGCAAATCGCCAGCAACTTCAACATAGTTGCTCCACCTCTGCAAGTACGCTGGTTCCAAGTTGCCTTGATCGAAGGTGGTGGGGTTCTTCATCAGTTTTGGTCTTTTTGGCTATATTTGTTTTAAGTTGATTTTTCCTTTTGTTCTCATTATAACCTTGAGCATTAGCCTCATTTCATTACAACAATGAAAAGCGTTGTTTCATTTTCAAAAAAGAAAAAGAAGAAAAAGAAGAAAACAGCTACAGAACTTGCTTTATTATTACCTTTTAGCCCAAATGTCAAAGTTCAACAAGCTCAACGAGAAAAGATGGTTGTTATGATATTTTTTTAATAGATTTTTACCTGAATTTCGAATGGCTAAAACACGGATTCTTTCTGATTCTAAAATTTTGTCATTAGAGGAGACCTTCGGTCGTGTTCTTCATATTGAGAGTTCTCAATCTGGTTTGTCTGTTTCTCAACCTAGTAGTGCTCTTATAAGCAAGAATGACTTTCGGGTTACTCCAGGGATGACCAAAAAATTTCAAAAGCATAGTTATGATAATCAAAAATCAAATTCTCAAGAGATCGTCTGCCACTATTGTCGTAAGCCAGAACATCTGAAACATGATTGTCAAAAGTTGTTATATAAGACTCAACAATCTCAGCATGCTCAGATAGCTTCCACCAATAATATGGCCGAGAAGTCTATTACCATCTTTACAACGAATTTGCTAAATTTCAAGTATTTCAAGAATCCTTGCAAGCATCTTTTTCATCAAATCCAATTGCCACCATTGCCGAGACAGGTAATGCAAAATGTCTTCTTACATCATCTACCAAATAGGTCATAGACTCTAGAGTCACCGCTCATATGACAGGTAATTCTAACTTAATTTCGACGCCTTTGTCCTCTGCTTCATCTCCATTTGTCACTTTGACAGATGGATCCACCTCTGTTCTTGGATTCAACACCATTCCTCTCACTCCATCTCTTTCTTTGTCTTCTGTATTACACTTACCTCCATTGTCTTTTAATTTAATTTCTATTAGCCAACTTACACGTGATCTTAATTGTTGAATACAGAACTTTTCTTATATTTCTTATGATAATTTTACAAGAGGGAGCATCCCCTATATATACACCTATGATAGCTAATTAAGGAAAATATTATAACAGAAAAAAATGTACATATGGAAAGAATAAAAGTAAACCCAAATTATAGGGAATGAAATCATATGTATAAGGTAAAAGGTGAATTCCCATATTCAACACTCCCCCTCAAGCTGGGCAATATATGTTGATTAAGTCCAACTTGATTTTTAAGTCTTCAAACATATTCTTGGAAAGGGCCTTTGTTAGTATGTCAGCAATTTGCCTCTTGGTAGGTATGTAGTTGAGTGAGATGCTTTTTTTTTCAATTTTTTCTTTAATAAAGTATCGATCAATGTCCACATGTTTTATGCGGTCATGATGGACTGGGTCTTTGGCGATACTGATAGTAGCTTGATTATCACAGTGTACCTCCATTGAAGTTCAGATAGAATGTTTTTGAGTCACATTCCTTCACATATTCCTTGAGCTAGAGCTCTTAGTTCTGCTTCAACACTGCTTCTGGATACTACAAATTGTTTCTTGCTTCGCCAAGTGACTAAATTTCCCCAAACAAAGGAGCAATATCTGGAAGTTGACCGTCTGTCTATTTTTTAGCTTGCCCAATCGGCATTTGTGAAGATTTCGATGTTTCTTTTCTTAGATTTCTTGAAGTATAATCCCTCTCCTAGAGTTCCTTTCAAGTACCTGAGTATTCTGTATACAGCTTGCATATTGTCTTCTGTTGGATTGTTCATAAATTGACTTACAAAGCTAACTGCAAAATAGATATCAGGTCTTGTGTGAGTTAGGTAAATCAATTTTTCAACTAGCCTTTGATACTGATCTTTGTTAACTAGTTTGTGATTGTTTTCTTTGATTCTGTGATTGTTAGTGTCAATTGGAGAATTAGCAGGCTTGCATCCAAGCATTCCAGTTTCCTTTAACAGGTCAAGGACATATTTTCTTTGAAAAATGCTCAAGCCTGTTTTTGAGCGGGCTACTTCCATTCCTAGGAAGTATTTAAGGTTGCCTAAGTCCTTTACTTCGAATTCCTTGGCTAAGAGAAGTTTTAGATTTCTTATTTCTTCTTCATGGTCTCCAGTAAAGATAATGTCATCTACATAGATAATGATAATTGCTATTTTACTTGTGCAAGAATGTTTGACAAAGAGAGTATGGTCAGATTGACATTGTGAGTACCCGTTTTCCTTTACCACTCTTGAGAATTTATCAAACCACACCCTAGGGGATTGTTTTAGGTCATATAGGGATTTTTTGAGTTTGCATACCTTATTTATGGTTTGAGTAGATTCTACACCGACCGATATATCCACATACACTTCTTCTTCTAAGTCTCCATTAAGGAAGGCATTCTTTATGTCTACTTGGTGAAGAATCCAATCATTATTCACAACTAGGGAAAACAGGACACGAATAGTATTTAATTTTGCTACCAGGACAAATGTTTCTTGATAGTCAATGCCATAAGACTGGGTGAATCCTTTGGCAACGAGTCTAGCTTTGAATCTATCTATTTCTTCATTAGCCTTGTACTTGATGGTGAAGATCCATTTGCATCCTACTGTTTTCTTTCCTGGAGGTAGGTCTATTATTTCCCATGTGTGATTCTTTTCCAAGGCCTTTATTTCGTCTAATACAGCTTATTTCCAATTAATGTCATTGAGGGCTTCATAGACATTGTTCGGAATGTAAACTTGGGATAGTGAGGTTATGAATGCTTTAAACTTGGGAGAGAGGTTTTTGTAGGACAGGTAGTTTTGGATGGGATGCATCGTACAGGTTCTCACCTCTTTCTGTTTTACAATAGAAAGATCAATGTCTTCATTAAGAGTTTCAGCTGTGGAGTTAGAGACATGATTTTCCTGTATTTCAGTTGGGTTTTGATTGAGTACTGGTGCATGTTCAAGGGTGTTCTTCCTTCTAGTATAGACTATAGGGTCTTTTCTACTTTCTGGTGGGCCTTGATTGGGAATATCTATTTCATGTATATAAGGAACATATGGAGCACTCTCTTCAAAGAGATTTAGTTTTTGGGTTCCTTCGCTTTCCAGAAGTTTTCCATTTTCGATAAGAGTGAAAGGTTCAATGGTGTCTTGCTTTTTGAAGTCAGGTTGGGTTTCAAAGAAGGTTACAATCATGGATGTATAGAACCTTTTTGTAGTTGGTGAGTAGCATTTGTACCCCTTTTGGCTTGGAGCATAACCGAGAAAGATGCATTTTATTGCCTTAGGATCTAACTTACTCCTATTGGGTCTATGATCTTGGACAAAGACTGTGCAACCAAATATTTTTAAAGGGACTTGAGAAAATAGTCTATCATGAGGAAATACTTCCTTAAGTTTTTGTAAGGGAGTTTTGAAGCCTAATATTCGAGAGGATTTCTATTTAATAAGGTAGGTGGCTGTTAGAACCGCTTCTTCCAAAAACAGTGGGGGTGTTAGCGTGACACATTAAGCTCTAGAAAACTTCTAGGAGGTGTCTGTTTTTTCTCTCCGCAATTCCATTTGCTGGGGAGTGTTAGGACATGTACTTAGGTGGGCAATACCTTTTTCATTTAGAAAGTTTTTCAAAGAAGTGTTAAATTAATCCTTAGCATTGTCAGTGTGAAGAATTTGGATTTTGGTGTTAAAAGATATTGAAAATCATGGCAAACAGATTCTGGAATATGGAAGTAACTTCAGATTTTTCTTTCATAAAAAACCAAAGTCTAGTGTGATCATCGATAAATAAAACGAATCATTTAGCTTCCTGTTACATTCTGAAACTCTACTAGGTCCCCAAACATCACTATGCATCATAGAAAGGGATAAGAGGGTTTTATATGCGCTTACCGGATATAAGGATCGAGCCAACTTTGCCATTTCACAAGACTCACATTGAATACCTGAGAACTTTTATTGAAAATATCTGGAACATTCGTTTTAATATAGAAATTGGGATGTCCTAAACGATTATGCCATAAATTATTGTACTATCATAATTGTCTTTAGGAGCAACAAAAGTAGATGTACTAACATAATCATCTTTAGAGACAACAAAATTAGATGAACTAGATGTACTATCATAATAGTCTTTAGAAATAAAACGAGATTTGCTAAGACCTAACTCCTTGACTTGAGGCTTAAGAGCATTTAGTATGTAGAGACCTGGGGTTTCCTTAGCATTGCCAATCATCTTCCCCGAATTCAAATCCTGAAACATGCAATTATGTGAGTAGAAAGTTGCACTGCAGTTTTTCATAAACGTTAGTTTGCTTATGGAAAGAAGATTGCATTTAAGATTTGGGACATGCAACACATTTTCTAATACTAGATCTTTAGATACAAACACATTTCCAGTTCCCATTACTTTAGAATAGGTACCATTGGCAATCTTTACAATAATTTGACTGTTACAATGTGTGTAGTTAGTTAAAAGTGAGATGTCACCTGTCATGTGATCCGATGCACCAGAGTCAATAATCCAAGTACTACAATTTTCTTTGGTTCCTGATTGTACCATTGTTGCTACGCTGGTTTCTGATGTTTTTTTAGTAGGTTTCGGTTGGCCGAATAGTTTTTGTAGAAGGTCCAACTGCTCCTTAGTAAACACATTATATTCAGGGTTGACGTTACCTTCTGATGATGTGCATGCTTGATAGGCCTTTCCACGTCTATCTCCTGTACCTTTGTTTGGCTTCCAATCTGGAGGTTTTCCATGAATATCCCAACACACTTCTTTAGTGTGTCCTGGTTTTTTACAGTGTTCACACCATGGTCTTAGTTTTCGTTGCCGATTCTCAGTTTCTATGTAGCTCTGGTTTCGATTGTAACGATTATCATGAGTATTTGTACGTAACTCATTACCAAGGTTTCGAGCAAGGCTGATCCTTTAGGTTCTGAATTGGCAGTCACTCATAACATTAGTTTCTTCCTGCTTTCTTCTCTTTTCACTTCTGCAAAAACTTCTCTGATGTTAGGTAATGGTTTAATAGCTAAGATTCTACCACGTACCTAATCGAGTTCTTTATTAAGGCCAAGCAGAAATTTGAACACTCGTTTCTTTTCAACTATCTTTTTGAATGTAGCTTCATCTGCAGCGCATTCCCACTTATGGTTTTCAAATACATCCAGTTGCTGCCAAAGTCGAGATAGTTGAGTAAAATAGTGAGTGACTTGCATATCCCTTGGCTATAGCTCATGAATTTTGCCTTCAATTTCAAATGACTCTGCAGTATTTTCTTGGTCAGAATATAAGATTCTACCACGTACCTCATCGAATTCTTTATTAAGGCCAAGCAGAAATTTGAACACTCGTTTCTTTTCAACTATCTTTTTGAATGTAGCTTCATCTGCAGCGCATTCCCACTTATGGCTTTCAAATACATCCAATTGCTGCCAAAGTCGAGATAGTTGAGTAAAATAGTGAATGACTTGCATATCCCTTTGCTGTAGCTCATGAATTTTGCCTTCAATTTCAAATGACTTTGCAGTATTTTCTTGGTCAGAATAAGTTTCACAAGCTGCTTCCCAGATTTCACTTGCAGTTGAGAAGAGTAAAAAACCTTCACCAATCTCTGTCGTCATGGAGTTGATTAGCCATGACATAACCATATTATTTTCCGCTTTTCATGTCTTGTATCTTTGATCAGCTTGGTCTGGGATAGGGTTTTTGCTTGACAGGTAATCTTCCTTTCCTTTTCCACATATGAACATCATAACTGATTGTGACCAATGTAGGTAATTCCTTCCATTTAATTTGTGATTAGTAATTGGAAGTACGGTCCCTTCAGTATTGTTAGAATTTATGGATGCCATAAAAAATTGTTGATTGGCAAAACAATTAATTAAGAAGGAAATAAGAAAAGAATAAAAAAAATCAATAAAAACTGGTCAAAAAATTCGTCCAGACCCGGTTCACGCTCCAGACCCAACTCCAGACCTGTGAATCACAGACCCGAATCCGATCCAATTCGACCGATTCCGATTCCGATTTGCTCGATCCGATTCGATCAAAAACAATTGATTGATCCGATTCCGTTTTGCTCCCAGATCCGCAACCCAATCCGACCCACAAGGCTCCGACCCGATTCCATTTTTCTTCAAGTCCGCAACTTAACCCATTTTACTCTGGTGCGACTCAACTTCCGCGATTTGACCGTCGAGGCTCTGTCGATGACTTCCACGATTTGGTTTTCCACCCACGAACTGCGACTGTTCACGACCGGAGATGAGATTTTCAGGAAACGACAACCACGGTTGATGACTTCCGGTTGATGAACGTGATCTTGGTCGTCGGTCAAAGACTGAGTTTCGGCTGTGGATGCTTCGAATTAGTTGCGATCCACTAGTTCGACGCGATTTGATGCGTTTTTCTTCGGACGTGAAGCTTCACGCAAGGAACTAGGTATGTTTGAGATTTTCTGTTTTCTTTTCTAGGGTTTCAGACATGAAACATATAGAAAAGATTCATAGGGTTGGCTCTGATACCATGTTGAATACAGAACTTTTCTTATATTTCTTATGATAATTTTACAAAAGGGAGCATCCCTTATATATATACCTATGATAGCTAATTAAGGAAAACATTATAACAGAAAAAAAATGTACATATGGAAAGAATAAAAGTAAACCCAAATTACAAGGAATGAAATCATATGTATAAGGTAAGAGGTGAATTCCCATATTCAATATTAATTGTTGTGTCTTACTTTTTTCTTAGTTATTGCTTGTTTCAGGATCGTATGACGAAGAAGTTTATTGGTAAAAGACATGAGTCGGGGGACCTTTACATTTTTTACCACTAGATATCAAACCCTATGGCCTACTCTGGAGTTATATCCCCATTTGAAGTTCATTCCCATTCTTACATCCACCAGATATCAATCCCTCTTCATTCGTGTTGAAGAAACTTTATCCTGAATTTCTTTTTTTGTCCTCTTTGAATTGTGATTCATGTCAGTTTGTTAAATTTCATCGTCTTAGTTCTAGTCCTAGAGTCCATAAACGAGCCAGTGCTCCATTTGAGTTAGTTCATTCTGATATTTGGGGTCTTTGACCAGTTATTTCCAAATAGGTTTTCGTTATTTTGTTACTTATGTTGACGATTATTCTCGTGTGACTTGGTTATATTTAATGAAAAAGTGTTTTGAGTTATTGTCTCGTTTTTGTGTTTTTCATGCTAAAACTTAAACTCAATTTAATGTCTCTATCAAAACAATATGTATTGATAATGTTGGTGAATATTTCTCTCATGTACTTAGATCTTACTTATGTGAGGTATCATTCATCAATCCTCTTATGCAGACATTCCATCTTAAAATGGAGTTGCAAAAAGAAAAAACAGACATCTACTTGAAACAGCTCGGGCCTTGTCCTTTCAAATGCATGTTCCAAAGCCTTTTTGGGCTGATGTGGTTTCCACCGCTTGCTTCCTGATTAATAGACTGTCTTCCTCTGTTCTCAATGGAGAGATTCCTCATCGTGTTCTCTTTTCTATGAAAGATTTGTTTTCTATTGCCCCTAAAATCTTTGGTTGTGTTTGTTTTGCTCGGGATGTTCATCCTCATTGTACCAAGTTAGATCTCAAATCTTTGAAATGCATTTTCTTAGGCTATTCGCATGTTCAAAAGGGTTATCGTTGTTTTTGCCCTACTCTTAACAGGTGTCTTGTCTCTCCTGATGTTACGTTTTTTTAGGACATACCTTTTAGTCCCTCACCATCAAGTCATTGTCAATGTAGGATGATGATCTTTTTATCTATGAGATTACCTCTCCCACATCATCTCCTACTCCGTCTTCTTCTATATCTCCTTCTCGTCCACTCATCACTCGAGTCTACTATAGGAAACCTCCACAACAACCTTCAGACACATGTCCTACACCAATGGCTTTTTCGACATCTGATCCAGAACCGAGTAATGATCTTCCACTTGTACTTACCCTATTTCTTTGTTTGTTTCATATAACCAGTTGTCTTTGCCCACATATTCCTTTATTACATCTCTTGATTCCACCTACATTCTTAACTGCTTTATCTCATCCTGGGTGGCATAGTGCAATGATCGAGGAGATGACTGCTTTGGATGATAATGGTACTTGGGATTTAGTTTCGCGTCCGGTGGGAAGGAAGGCTATTGGGTGTAAATGGATGTGTGCTATAAAGGTCAATCCTGATAGAACAGTGACCCGGTTGAAAGTTCGTCTTGTTCCCAAAGATTATGCCCAAATCTATAGGACTAATTATTCTGATACATTTTCTCCCATTGCCAAATTAAATTCCATTCGACTATTTCTTTCCATGGTTGCTACTCACAATTGGTCTTTGCATCAACTTGAAATTAAAAATGTTTTTTTGCATGGTGATCTTCAGGAGGAAGTTTATATGGAGCAACCATCTAGATTTTTTGCTTAGGGGGAGAATGATAAGGTGTATCGCTTTTGAAAATCTTTGTATGAACAGAAACAAAGTCCTCTTGCATGGTCTGGTAAGTTTAGTCGAGCACTCAAATGTTTTGGTATGAAGAAAAGTACTTTTGATCATTCTATATTCTATCGACAATCTGACATTGGTATTACTTGAGTATTGAAGTAATGAGAAACAAGAAAGGTATTTATCTGTCACAACAGAAATATGTACTTGATTTGTTGTCTGAGACTATAAAACTAGGAGTCAAACCATGTAGTACTCTAATGATACCAAATTTGCAACTTGCTAAAGAAGGAGAATTATTTAAAGACCCTGAGAGATATAAAAGATTAGTTGGAAAGTTGAACTATTTAACAGTGACATGACCAGATATTGCTTATTCTGTGAGTATTGTGAGTCAATTTATGTCTTCTCCTACAGTGGATCATTAGGCTGTAGTAGAATAAATTTTATGTTATCTAAAAGTTGTACCTGGACATGGGATCTCATGGTCATACAAGGGTTGAATGTTTTTCAGATGTTGATTGGGCTAGATCTCGAGAAGATAGGAGATCGACCTCTGGATATTGTATTTTTGTAGGAGGAAACTTAGTGTCATGGAAAAGTAAGAAATCGAATTAGTTTCACGTTCGAGTGTTGAGTCAAAATATAGAGCCATGGTACAATCTGTTGAAATAGTGTGGATACACCAACTTTTATCTGAGATGGGCTCCGGCGTTACAATGATAGCTAAATTATGGTGTGATAATCAAGTTGCACTTCACATTGCATCCAACCCAGTGTTTCATGAACAAACTAAACATATTGAAGTGGATTGTCATTTTATTCACGAGAAAATACAAGAAGGATTGATATCTACAGGATATGTGAAGACTGTTGAACAATTAAGAGATATCCTTAACAAAGCTTTAAATAGGGCAAGAATAAGCTATCTATGCAATAAGCTAGGCATGATTGACATATTTGCTCTGCTTGAGAGGGAGTGTTAAAATATATATTTAAATGAATATGTATAGTTGTCCTTTATTGTAATTTTATATTCTCTAGATTAGGGTTTCTCACTTGTCAACTAAGCTGCTATATTTATAAGGAGGTAGGGAACAGAAAAGATGGCAACCGGCTAAGAAGATAACCCAAAGATGGCAACCGACTAAGAAGATAGCCCAAAACTGAAACATAAGTAATAGACAAGATTTAAAGAAAACTAACAAAGAACTTAAGAATTAAGAAGATTGTTCCTACATCAAGACTCCAATGGGGAGTTTGCATCACTTGAATATATTCATTTTGTTGTATCTATGAGTTGCTTTTTGTTAAAATAAGAATAAAATAAAATAAATCAGGCAAGGTGGCGTCTGTGACAGTTTAATTATGTTGATATGATCTTGGTTTGTAGATGCCTCAGCCATTGCTGTTGTTCGCAGAAGATGTTGCTGTTGGCACTAAAAGTCGATATCATGCTTTGGAGCTGGAGATATAGATTGTTGATTAGCTTTAGCCAAGTTTTATTTTTTCTAGATTTTTAAGTGTCCGGTTGTGCAGTTTACATGATGGTTTTTAGATACAATGAATGTTTTTTATTGAGGTTTCTTGGGCTTATTTTTTCTGTTGACCTCTATTGGTCTCTGGGCTCAGTTTTGAATTTTTCTCATAAGTTTTAGGTTATAGGTTGATTTGAATACGTTCCTTCTTGGGGAGTTTGAGCAACTTTATGTATAATTTTTATTTGTTAAAGTGTTGATATAATTAAATTTACCATAACCCATCAGCTTAAGCTTTTGAGTCAATTGGTGATTTAACATGGTATCAGAGAGGGAGGTCCTATGTTCAAAACCTGGGAGGTCCTAGGATGTTCATGATTTAGGAAGTGCTTCAAAACGAGTGGCTTTGAAAAGGTTTTTCAGATTGCATCTTGACGTGGTTTTATTGCAAGAGATTAAAATGGCTAATTTCGGTATTAGTCTATTTAGAACTCTAAAGGCATTAGTTGGGTACAAGTGGAAGTGTGGGGTAGATCTGGTGGCATGCTAATTTTGTGGGATGAATCTAAAATTCAGGTTGTGGAAGAAATTTGGTTCAAGAGAAATTTGAGATCTTTTCAAGAAAAGTAATTGAATGGATTGTTCACTTCGCAGTCACCTGAATTATTGTCTCCATTTGGCGTTCTCTCTAAGTTCTTTGATGACTTTTACATCCAAGATTTATGCTTAATTTGGATTGACTGCCTTTCTCTTTACAGCAGTCTTTTGGCTCGATGTATTTGTACTCACTATTTTTAGTTCTTTGTATTTTGAGCATTAGTCTCTTTTCATTTATTTTAATGAAAAGTTTTGTATCCTTTTCAAAATATATACATATGTATACATCTTACTGTATGCATATATCACACACATATATATGTTGCATCTTTTACAATTTCCAAGCCTAAAAACGGGGAGAGAATGTTAAATTGTTCATATAATTAAATTTATCATAACCCATCAGCTTAAGTGTTTTGGTCAATCTGTGAGTTAAACATTATTGTACTCTTTCTCCACCTTTCTTACGGGGAGTTGTTTGTCCTTCCTGAACTTTATAGAGAACCCAGCTCCATCAATGAAGCCCTCGGTCTTCTCCAACTACATCATCAAGACAAGTGTGCAATTAAGGCTCTTTGAAACCATGTTGTTGTGCTACGGCTACCTCATGGGGAATTTGGACGGATGTTTTAGAGCTCTTGTGGGAGTATGGGAAAGCATGATTTTCCAAGCCTCCATGATGCCAGTTGCCAACAAAAGAAGGAAAAAAAAAACAGCCCCTCATGCACAATAGCATTTTGTTTGCATCTTACCATAATATAAACTCCTAAGTGAAGACAAGCATCCACCACTTGCTGCAACAGAATGAGTATTAAAATGGCCTTCATTTGAGACGCTCAATTGAACTTTTACTTGATTAGTCTCCGGAAGTGCTTGAAAACCTGAAGCATCATAATTCTCACGTTCACTATCACTACCTCCCTGTCAATTATCAATTGACTATATTAAAAATTCTAAGCATATGAATTGGAAAAGAAAAAAGAAATAGAACAAAGTGTTGTTGCATTGCAGCTTGTAAACAAAAATCATCTGATAAGTTTTTTTTTTTTAACAAGAACCAAAACGTTTCATTGAGAAAATGAAAGGAGACTACGGCTTTGAGAAAGAGCACACCAAGACGAATGCAACCTCCTTATTAGTACGCATCACTGTTTTTTGGCCTTATTTCTTGTATTTAACATGAAGTATTGTTAGTGGTGAATAATAAGACGAAATCCTGGAAACCTTCACCAGAATTATTTCCACTTGAAGTCTCCAACTTCCTTTTCCATAGAATGCGACCTCCTTCTTGGGAAGTTAGCAGAGAAAGGTAATATGTGGAGGCACAAGACCAAATTGAGAAGGCATTCACAAAAGGATTGAATGCATCAAATTTGTATGACAACTTGGTACAATGGAGATATCTAGAATAGTTAAAGTTGAAGGAAATGTAAGAGTGTTTGATTATTGTCAACAAATAAAAATAAATAAATAAAATAAAATAAAATTATTTTATTTTAAAAAATAGAAGTGTAACATTGTTTTAGTACAACAATTACGAAAGTGGGGATTGAACCTCCGATCAATATGCCAACTACCTTTGGACTAAGCTTACCATGGCAATGTAAAAGTAAATGCAACACTATTGAAGAGGAATATTCAAGCTATTGCAACAATGACTCTAGAACTATCTTGGAGGATCTAAGAAAACATTCAAACTATTCGAGAAATATCTTGAACTCTAGAGATGTCTTCTATTTGAGCTCCAGTGAGAATATCACTAGTCTTAATATAATCTTGAAGAAATCTATTTAGGCTTCTCACCAGAAAAAAATTTAAGAACTGTTTCTTTTTACTTGAGCCCTTAGGAAACTTTTCCAATAAATAGAAGTTCATACTCTCAGTTGAGCTTGTGAGTAATGTGAGTATGGTAAAAGTGCAATAGAGACTAGTCTCAAAATGTCTATCCTTTTACTTTACAAATAGATGATTGCATTGGTAGCTGGACTTATTCAACGGAATCAGACACAATATCAATCAAAAAAACAAAACCATAGACTTGAAAGAGACGCAAACAAATCCCAAGTCAGATGTTCAGTGCCACTTTATATTTCTGATAATTGAAAAAAAAAAACACAGTACACTCTCACCATAACATTATAGTAATCTGTCATCGGCGCTATAAGACCAACAACAGAAGCAGCTCCCTCTGGTAAGGAGAGATATGCCTGGAAAGCGAAGGCATAACAAAATATAAAGCAGTTCAAATTAAGGACCAAAGAAAAATGCTGTTTTTAATATGAACAACAACCTTTCATTATGAGGAAATGAAAGAAAAATGCATTGCATAGCATATCAGTGACCACAAGAAACTTACATTATCTAAAGAGAGAAGAGAAAGGCAATTGACCAGTACTACGCGCACGGGGGGACCGACCAAAAGCCCAACTCCTGATGGATACTCCTGTTATCCATCAGATTAAAATGAAGGAAAGCCACTTGAAGAATAGCAAAAGGGAAGACAGCCTCAAATTCTTTTGTTTTTTATATTAAAATGATCAAATGAGAGTATAAAGAAGCAGTAGGTATTTTTCAATGAGACGAGGCAGTAGACTAGGGACGAGGAAGATGCCAAGACTTTTTTTTTTTTTTTTTTTTGAAAAAGGAACACAGTCTCTTTATTTCATTGAAAATGAAGTGAGACTAATGCTCAATTTACAAGGAATTCATAAGGATCAGCAGGTGCACCCGGGAATCTCAACTAGGTTGACACCCCTTAGCACCCCTCATCACATCCTAACTCTAGAAAAGCCTTAAAATTAAGCGATACAATGGGAAACAATACTTGAACTGATAAAGAGAGAAACTGGAAAATCATAACAAAAGACAACCAAAGACAACTAAAAAACAAAGCAATGAGAACTTCAGAAAGCTGGAGAAAAGAAAGAATGACAATTTAGACTGATTTCCTGGCAAGAGTATTCTGCCAGGATTTTGAGAGGGAGCACCAAAGAGATGCTTTCAACTTGGCAGCTTCAAATCTTGAGAACCACGGGGTTTCCTTGTCTTGGAAGACTCTTTGGTTCCGTTCAAACCATAATTCAGATAAAACAGCCTTGACAGCATTGACCCACAGAATCTGGTGCGATTTCTTGACAGCCACCCCTATCAACAGCTGCTGCACATTTAGGCTAAATTCTGCTCCAAAGGACCAGCTCAAATAGAAGATATTGAAGAGCGAAAACCAGCAACTTTGTGCATAAACGCAGTTAAAAAATAGGTGTCGTTGGTCTTCCCCATTCTTCTTACACAAAACACACATATTGGGGGAGAGATAGTGAGAGGCAAGCTTCTTTTGCAGCACACTTGAGCAGTTTAGGGACCCAAAAACCATTATCCAAAGGACTATGTTTATTCTCCTTGGACTTTTTGATTTCCAAAGAGCTTCATAAAGTAGAGGATCAATTCGGGGGGCTTTGCGAAGGAAGTTGGATAAAGATTTAACCGAGAAGGCTCCATTGGGATCCAAAGACCAAACCTTTGAGTCCGGGCGATCTTGCACCTTTAAGCTAGAGATGAGACTTAACAAATCTTGAAATTTAGTAATATCTTCATCTTTTAAGTACCTCCTAAAAGAGATGCTCCAAGAGTTGGTGGTGTGGTCCCAATGCTCTCTCACAGAGCCATTTGGATGAGTGGCCAATCTAAATAATCTGGAAAATCTGGATGAAAGGGGAAGATTGCCCATCCAAGTATCTAACCAAAAGCCAATATTAAGCCCATTGCCCAAGACAAACACCGACAGATTTTCCACCTTCAACCAAGCTCTTGAAATGCTGATCCATGGGCTTCTAAGGCAGCCCACTGCCTTACCGGAGGTGTGACCCCTGAAAATGCTATTGCCATGTATACTTTTGACCACTCTGCACCAAAGGGAAGAGCTTTCAAGCTGGAATCTCCAGCCCCATTTTGCTAAAAGAGCTAGATTTTTCTCTTTTAATCCACCCAAACCGAGGCCACCTTCTTCATAATATTTGGACACAAATTCCCATTTGGCTAAATGATTTAGATTACCCCCTTTGTGGCCTTCCCAAAAGAAATTCCTCAAAATTCTTTCTAAGATATGCAACACTTTATTAGGAATCAAGAAGGAAGACATGTAGTAAGTGGGGAGGTTTGAGAGTACCGACTTACAAAGGGTTGCTCTTCCTCCTCTTGAAATGTTGTATCTTCTCCATTTATCAAGAGTTCCATGAAGTTTATCAATAATAGACTGTCAGAAATCAATCTTTTTCGGGTAACCTCCCAAAGGAAGTCCTAAATAGAGAAGGGGAAGTTGCTCTGCTTTACAATTGAACTTTTCTGCCCACTTATTCAGCATGTCTTGACCAATGTTTATACCACAAAGAGATGATTTCTCCCAATTAATTTTCTGTCCAGAACACCATTCAAAAAGGTCAAGAGTAGCTCGAAGAGATTCTAACATATCACATCATATTTGCAAAAGATAAGGGTGTCATCGGCAAATTGCAAAATTGAAATGTGGACTTGATCCTTCCCAACCAAAAAGCCTTCAAAGCAATCTTTCTCATGTAACCGGTTGATTAAGGCATTTAAAACTTCTCCCACAAGGATGAAGAGGAAAGGAGAAAGGGGATCTCCTTGCCTAATTCCTTTAGATGCAACTATCCTTCCACGAGGCCTTCCATTGATAAAGATGGAGAATTTTGGATTGGTGATGCACCCCAAAATCCAAGATATCCATTTTGAGCTGAAATTCTTTCCAATTAGGACTTTTTCAAGGAATGACCAGTCCACTCTATCAAATGCTTTCTCCAAATCAAGCTTTAGCTTTCTTCCCTTTCGATCTATAGTCCTCGACTACTTCATTTGCAATTAGGATGGGGTCTAGGATCTGTCTTCCCTCAATAAACGCACTTTGAGTGGGGGCAATTATGCTTGGCATGATTCTTTTTAGTCTCTCCTCTAGGACTTTTGCTATCTTGTACAAGTGGGTAGTGAGACTAATTGGTCTGAAGTCTTTGACTTTCACTGCATCAGTCTTTTTTGGAACTAGACAAATAAAGTTCTCTTTAATACATGAATTGAGCTTACCATTGCTGTAGAAGTCATCAAACATTTTTATAAGGTTGTCTTTCAAAAGATGCCAAAAATGGATGAAGAATTCTGGTGTGAAGCCATCCGGCCCTGGTGCCTTATTCTTTCCTAACACTTTCACTGCTAGCTTGATTTCTAGAGCAGAAAAACTTACAACCAGCTGCTCATTTTGACTTATTGAGACTCTTGACCAGTTAAGGTTGATAGGAATGACTCTAGAAACATTACATTTTGAGTATAAAGATGAGTAGAAGGCCAAAATAATATCTTCAACATCCCGGGTGGATTTGGTTGGAATATCTTGATCATTAAGCAATTCTGCAATCAAGTTTTTTCTTTTTCTGGCAGATAGGAATCTGTGGAAGAAAGAAGTGTTCTCATCCCCTTCTTTTGACCATTTTAGCTTGCATTTTTGGATGAGGCTTCTTTCTTCTAATTGGTAAAGGGCTAGTAGATCGGCCTTCAAGGAAAAGGCTGCATCTTCATCACTGACTTGAGGGAATACTCCCACTGTTAGAGAGTCTTTTCTATGAATTTCTGTTAATAAGCTGTCCTCTTTCATCTTCTTCTCTTTTTCATAGTCATGAAACCATTTCTTTAGGACTGATTTTGTTTCTCTTAAGTTGGTGGAGAGAGTAAAGCCTGCCCATTTATGTTTTTTCTTCATTTTCAAAGATTTTTCAATCAATTTACAACAATCCTTGTTGCACAGCCAGCTGTTACAAAACCGAAATGGTGAGGGCCCCCATTCAAAAGCTCCTGCTTCTAAGGTAAGAGGAAAGTAGTCTGACATGGTTCTAGCTTGTCTTGCAACCCTTGAATTATCGAAAACTTCTTCCCATGTGTTTGATACAAGAAAACGGTCTAGGAGAGATCTTGAAGCACCATTACCTTCCCTTGACCAAGTGAATTGTCCATTTGAGAGTGGAAGTTCCAGCGGGTTGTTTAATCTGATGAACTTATTGAAGTTATTCATGTCTTTCGTTGCTCTACCAACTGGATATCTCTCGTGCCTTCTTCGAATGTTGTTGAAGTCTCCACCAATACACCATGGATCATCAAATATTTCTGCCAGAGAGGATAATTCTACCCACAATCTTCCCCTTTCATGGTAATCACAAGGACCATATACATTTGTTATCCAGCAGATCTTTTTGTTTAACGTTTGACATTTGATTGAAAGGGAGAATTCATCTTTTGAGCTGTCGGAGACTAGATTTTGCTCTCATCCCACATTGTGAGTATGCCTCCCGATTTTCCTTTAGCTTCCACCAAGACCCATCCTACCTCTTTTGAGCTCCAAAGTCTTTTGATAAATGAGCCCTCAATTCTGTCTTTTTTTGTTTCTTGGATAAGGACAATATCCGGATTGACTTTTTTCAGAAATCTTTTTAGAAGCAGTCTTTTTGATGAATCCCTTAAACCTCATGTGTTCCAAGTAACTATCTTCATTAAGGCTCACCGAGGATTCTTCAACACTTTTCCTTTTGATCAAGCTAAAATGAAATCACACTCTTTTATGATGGAGTGTAGATTTTGTGGTACAACTGACAAATTTAGAGGGGGGGTCGGGAAAATGCTTTCACTAACCTGTGAATGTTCATCCAGGGGGCGGAAGAGCTGACTTAGGGAGAAGTCCATGCCTTCTTGATTGTCATCAAGTTCTTTTTTATCTTCATCATCATTAATATCCAGTTCCTCACTGCTCACACTAGCTAACAAGTCATCATTTAAGTCTTGGGGGAATGAAGAGGGGAAGGTTGGGAAATTGGCTATCTGAAGAGATGTTATCACTTCGGGTGCAATGTAGAGAAGGTTGGATAGGACTCTCCCTATCAGACCTCAAAGTTTAAGGGTTGGCTTATAGGTTAGCACAACTTACTTCAAGAATATCCGGGTTGGAGATGGCTAACCAAGTGTTTTGAAAGGATGTGTGCTTTCTGATGAAGTGTCTAGGAAAAGGACTCAGCCCAAATGAATTCGATTTTGCAAAAATGTGATGTTTGAGTGTCTTAATCTTTTTCACCTTTTGGATCCGTCTATGGGAGGAAGGAATGGAGACCAAGGCCTTCGGCTTCTCTGTGATAAAATCTTGAGTAACAGACTTCTCAAACTTGGTTGAAGACGAACCGACATTTTGATTAGGAAGGGTTGGACCGGGTTTTCCCGAGTCAATTTTGGCACCTTTGTGAGAAGAATTCGAAGGGTCACAACCCTCTGTTTTACTTTCAATCAATAGATCATTCTTGGTGCCTTTTTGAGGGGAAGTTGAATGGTCGCGCCCCTCTGTAATTTTTTCTTTAACTAAGACTTTGTCCTCTGCAGACGGCGCTGAAGGTGGCTGCTCGGGAAGATCAAAAGGCAGAGGCATGAGGCATGATTTGGGGGGGCGGCTCAGATTTCGAACGACCTCTTAACTTCTTGGCCTTAGATTCAATCTCTCTCATCTTGCTTTCTTTATTATCCACAAAGGCTCCTAGACTTCTAGAGAACTTAATGTTGCAATTAGAGGGAAGTAGGAAGTTGAATTTGAATTTAATGGCTCACAAAAAAAGCCTTCATCACTTTTAACTTCATTAATCCGAATTAAATCAATAGGATTTGTAAAGTCAGATTCAAATAAGTCACCAATGACCTTAGATTCAAATAAGTCACCATTGACCTTACTAGGAGGGCTGGATGATGAGATATCTCCAAAATTCAAGTAGATTGATCCTCTTTTTTCATTTGATATTTCAATTGTTGCTGGGATAAAACCACAAAGATTCTCCTTCACTTTAATTTTGGCCTCTGAAACATTGATCAAGTTAAGTGTCTCCATAGCTATGCTTTCTAATCCCCCAAAGTATTTCCCAATGGCCTCGAAGGTCTGTCTGCACCAATAATCCAGGGGTAAGTTCTTGATAGAGATCCAACCCCCATAACCCCTGACATAAGTTGGTCTGCCATGGGAGGAGTTGTTCCATCTTTCGAATTTCAGATGGAAGGAGCCAAATTTATGCCATTTGCTTGAGAAGTTATCTAGTTCATCCAATGAGTCTCGATCCATTGTTACCAGGGCATTTTCTGCAAATAGAGGATTGATAATAATATTAGATTGAAAGTGGTCTTTGAGTGCCTTACAAATGTCAAGCCAATTATCGAATTCAAAAAGACGTGAGACAATCCAAAGGTTAGAGAAATTAGGTTGGAGCACATCAACTTGCTTGATCACTCATTGATGCTGCCTATTCTGTTTTTTGACCACCGAAACAGGGGAGACAGGGGAACTCTGGTTCCTTGGGAAAGTCTGTGGCTAAAGAGGGGGGCTCAGTGATGGCTTGTCTACAACTGAAAGGGGGGATTTGTTCTCAAAAGAACACAAGTTTGATGAGGAATTCTTGAGGCCGCCACTGACCATATCATTGAATCCTTGCCAACCTGAGGTGCTATCCCCAAAAGGGATGTGAATGTTTTTCCTTCCACCCGATGAGGGCCAGACTGCACATTCTATGAACCAACCCCTACTTCCCAGGAATTTGGAGAGGTGAATGACACACTGATCAACCCTTTCTTTAAGGAGAAAAAATTCAAAAGATGAGCCATACAGTAATCTCTTCAAGTTACCCTCTAGCCATTGCACCATTAATGAAGAAAAGAGAACTTTTTGTCCTTTTTTCAAGTCTTCTATGAAAAATCCATTGCTCACTTTCCACATATAGAAGAAATGGACACCTATTTTGCAACTCTTCACCTCCATGGAGTCTGGGACTGACTGAAGAGCTAAAATACCAGCGTGGTTTGGTATGGTAAAGCCAAGGCTTGGAGAGCAGGGCTGAAACAGGGGAGGAAAAGGGGAAGGGGGGGGGGGGGGAGGGAGGGGAGGGAGAGGCGGTCAGAGGGAGGGAAGGCTGAGGAAGGCATGGTGGGCTCCGGTGGGGTGGTCGGAAAGGGGGATACGGGGGAAGGGAGAAGGGGAGGAGAGAGGGAGAGAAAGATAGCATTTTTTTTATAAAAAAAATTATTTTTTATTATTTGGAAGATGCCAAGACTTTGAGGAAGATGATGATTTCTTGTTTGCTTGGGAAGACAATGGCTGAACTAAAGAATCAACCAAGAAGGAGCCTACAATGTTATGATGAAATGGAGACTCGGAGGCAAATACAGAACTTCAAAGAATTTTGATGGAGATTTTCAATTTAGAAATCATGCTTTTTCAGGAACCCAAGAGCAAATACAGGTCAATTTTACAAATTTATAATTATTTAGAAGTTTGATAAGATGTTGCATTGGAATTTTGATTGGCTGAAATCATCATACTCAATGCAGTTTATTCTAATCATTGGAAGAACTAATTCTGAAGCAAGGTCCCAACTTTGATATCTTGTAAGCTTGAGGGCGAGTTCTTTTTTCTGAATGATGTGGCCTAATTAGTAACTATTTTGTAAATTGGATTTAATACACTTTTGCTCCCTGAAGTTTGGAGTTGGTGTTTAGTCTATTTGGTCTCTAAGATTTCAAATGTGACACTTTAGTCCTAATATTTAGAAAATATTTCTAAATTCTAAATGGTCTCTGTGATACATTGACCATTAGTTAACTAAAGAAAAATGATGCAACATTGTTGAACTGACGAACTTCAAATGACTAACAATATTTATTCATTTCATATTGTTTTTATATTAAGTGCCATTTTTTTCTTCTCTCATCCATCCCCCTTCTTCCTCCCATAGTAAAGAAAACTTAACTAAGAAAGGGAAGAAAACATTCAATTGGCTTCTTCCTAGGTACCTCTGATAACCTCCCATCCACCTCCTTCCCTAATCTCTCCTTCTCCTTCTCCTTCTCCAATCTATCCTCTGCCACCTCACTGTTGTTACTGCCTCACCTCACCATTCACCTCATCACTTTGTAACACTCCCATTCCTAAAAACCACCGCATAGCCAACCGAATCCTACACCTTCAAATGCCAAAACCATCACACCAATTTTTGATTTTCTCATCTCCAAATAAGTTGTCGAATCTCTTTCACAACCAATAAGCATAATTCCCACAAACCTAATACCCAAAACCCTAATGCCAAAGCTCCTTTACCGTCGATTTCTCCTTCTTTTTCTTTTTTTTTTGAAATGGAAACGAAGCTTTTCATTGATATAATGAAAAGAGTCTAATGCTCAAAGTACCTAGAAACATCGAGTAATAAAGATCAAAGATACAACTAAATGTTAAAATACAAAATCCTAGAATCAGTAGATGCACCCAATTATCTCAACTAGGTTGACACAATCATAGCACCCTCATCATAACCCAATATAAAATAATCCCATAATAAAGCCAAGAGTACATGATTACGGTAAAGAAATAAAAGCGTTCCAATTAAGACTAATATCTTAAATAGAATAATCAGCAAAAAACTTTAATTGCAAACTCCATGAAGAAAAATTCTCATTGTTTTTTCTTTTTCTTTTTTTTTGGTTTTCTAGTCCACGTGTTGTCTTTGAGATTACACGACTTTGGAATCGCCATCACAAGTTCAATTAGAGTAGAAACATTATTTTGGAAACAATGTTTAATTTATCATCTCTCCTGTGAGCATGATATTACACTTGTCAATGAGAAAAAAAAATTTCTAATTCAAAAGGGTGGTCGTGGAACAAAACTGGGTGCTAGTGGTTCCATTGTTTGGGCTTGTATGTCCAATGAATTTTTTTTTAGAAAGATTTGGCAACAATGAAGAGGGTTGGTTATTGAGTATGTGGGATTGTGCTTTCTGGTTGTGGAAAAGATTCGACAACATGAAGATAATCAACTAACAGTGTGACAGTTCCAGGGTTTAAGGCATAAGATTCAATTGTCTATGCAATGGTTTCTGGGAAGGGGAGTGTGTCGAAGGAATGGATGAGGTGAACAGTATTGGGTCGAGGCGGAAGAGGAGAAAGAGAGAATGGAAGGTAGAAGGGAGATTCTTGAAGCTCCTGAAAGGAAGAAGTTGATTGAAGTTTTTTTATAAGTATAACGGAAGAAGCAGGGAGCATAAAGGAAAAAATGGGAGAAAATCCACATAGTATATAGACAATATAAAATTAACAAATACTGACAAGTTATTTAAAATCTGACGACTAAACAATGCCACGTCATTTTTTCGTTACTCAGCTAACAATCAATTTAACATATGGACCATTTAGAACTATTTTCTAAACCTCAATTATTTTCTTTTTTTTTTTTTAACAGAAACAAAACTTTTCAATGATGAAATGAAAATAGATTATTGCTCAAGATACAAAGAAACATTAAAAGCATGGAACAAATAGAGAACAAGAGGTCAACAGGCGCACCGGATATCTCAACTAAGTTGACACAACCTTAGCACCCTCATTATATCCCAATACAAAATACATTCGAAAACCAAAAAATCAAAGTACAATAGATCAATAATAATTAAAGAGACAACAATAATGAGGGTTAACTTTGCCACAAAAATCTTATTAGACAAAAACTTTCCAACCAAACAGTCTTCTACCAGAGGAATGAACTTGAAACTTGATTGATTTAGTAATTAATTTAAACCTCAATTACTAAAATGTCACTTTTGAAATCTTAAGATCAAATAGATACTAACTCCAAATTTCAAGGACCAAAGTTGTATTTTATCCTTGTAACTTTTATTCAAATGGTTAATTGTTTAAGTTGGTGGTTAGTTAGTTGTTACCTAGTCAGTAGGTTCAGGGTTAATCATTTGTTATTGGCTTGCCATAATAAACATTCCTTCGAGAATTCTTGGAGATTTTCTTCTTTAATGTTTGATCGCATTAGAATCCCATGGTCAAATTTCTATTGTTGGAGTATCTTGAATCTGCTATTTGGCACAAGGGTCTCGATGACCGATCGGCAAGTTGAGGTCCAGGGGCAACACGCCCAAGTGGGACTCGAGGTCGTTGCCCCCAAAAACTAAATTGTATATAAAATAAAAATTATGGGTAATTTACGATTTTGGGCCTAGGGTTTAGAAGGGTGCCCTACAGTAAACCCTCTAATTCCATTGATGTCTCAGTATCGGTATTTTCGTGTATACTCCTTGTACAACTCTTAGATTTGAGAAAGAATCAGAATACTCTATTCATTCACCAAAGATATGAATATATACAAGTGTATAAAGTATAGAAAAGGAAAATATCACAAAATATTTACAAGAATGAAAAACCCTAACTATAGAATTATAACACTCCCCCTCAAGTTGGAGCATATATGTTAATCATGCCCAACTTGTTACATAGATAATTTATACGTCTTCCATCCAATGCTTTCGTGAAGATATCTCCTAATTGTTCTCCCATCTTCACATATCCTGTAGATACCAACCCTTGTTGAATTTTCTCACGTACAAAATGACAATCAACTTCAATATGTTTAGTCCTTTCATGAAAAACTGGATTAGAAACAATATGAAGTGTTGCTTGATTATCACACCACAACTTTGTCGGTGTGGTGATTTCAAATTCCAACTCAACAAGAAATTCATATATCCAAATCAATTTACACACAGATTGTGCCATTGCTCTATATTCTGATTCTGCACTTGAACGTGACACCACATTTTGCTTCTTACTATTCTAAGAAATCAAATTACCACCAACAAACACACAGTACCCCGAAGTTGATCTTCTGTCTTCTTTAGATCTTGCCCAATCGGCGTCTGAGAAACATTCAATATTAGTATGACCATAATCCTTATATAATAAATCACGCCCGAGAGTAGCCTTCAAATAACAAAGAATCTGTTCCAATGCAGCCCAACGATCAACTGTAGGGCATGACATGTACTGACTCACAATACTTACTGAATAGGCTATGTCGAGTCGAGTCACTGTAAGGTAATTAAGTTTTCCCACTAACCTCCTATATCTTTCAGGATCTTTTAGCAATTCTCCATCTTTTGTGAGCTGTAAGTTGGGCATCATTGGGGTACTACATGGCTTGGCCCCTAGCTTTCCTGTTCCAGTCAACAAATCAAGTACATATTTTCTCTGTGATAATAGAATTCCTTTCTTGCTTCTTATTACCTCAATTCCTAAGAAGTATTTCAACATGTCCAAATCTTTTGTATGGAATTGACTATGAAAAAAGGTCTTTAGAGACTGGATACCTAAAGAATCATGACCAATAATCACAATATCATCCACATATATGACTAACAAGATGACACCACCCTCAGATCTCGTAAAAAAGACTGAATGATCTGACATGCTCTTCCACATTCCAAAACTTTCAATCACCTGACTAAATTTACCAAACCAAGCTCGTGGGCTCTACTTTAATCCATACGAGGATTTACGAAGGCGACACACCGTTCCATTCTCCCCCTGAGTAACAAACCCTGGTGGTTGCTCCATATACACCTCTTCTTGAAGATCACCATGAAGAAATGCATTTTTAATATCAAACTGATGTAAAAGCCAATGATTGATTGAAGCTAATGAAATAAACAACCGCACAGATGCCATTTTTGCTACAGGAGAAAAAGTATCAGCATAGTCAATGCCATAAGTTTGTGCATAGCCTTTCGTTACAAGGCGCGCTTTTAACCGAGCAATAGAACCATTAGGATTGACTTTAACCGCAAATACCCATTTGCAACCGATAGCCTTCTTTCCTGCAAGGAGAGAAACTAAATCCCAAGTACAATTATCATCTAAGGCAGTCAGTCATCTCCTCCACCATTGCAGCACACCAACCAGGATAAGACAAAGCCTCATGAACAGTTTTAGGGATGGATATAGACTCTAAGGATGCAATGAATGAACATGTGGAAAGCGACAAATGGTTATATGAAACAAAAGAGGAAATAGGATGAGCACATGTACGTTTACCTTTACGAAGAGCAATAGGAAGATCATCACTCGTTTCTGGATCCAATGATGAAAAAGACTCTGGTACAGGGCATGGAACTGAAGGAGGTTATCGTCGAGTATAGACCTTAACGATGGGTGGAAGAGTAGAGGTAGCCACAGGTTGAGATGAATCAGGAAGAGGATCGGAGGGAGAAGTAACTGTGTAGACAAGGAAATCATCATCTAATTCCTTATGCTCCCCCTAACTCTTATTCGGAGAGAATGATGGTGATGAAAAAAATGGGGTATGTTAAAAAAATGTGATATCAGGAGAGACGAAATATTTATTTAGACTAGGACAATAACACTGATACCCGTTTTAGACTCGGGAATAGCCAAGGAAAACATATTTTAAGGACTTTGGATCCAGCTTGGTATGCTGAGGCCGAACATCCCGAACAAAGCAGGTACAACCAAATATTTTGGGTGGAATGGGAAACAAATGTTACTTGGGGCATAAAGTACAAAAAGGTATCTCACCCTTAAGAATGGAAGAGGGCATGCAATTTATTAAGAAACAAGCTATGGAAACAACATTAGCCCAAAAGGATTTTGGAACATGCATCTGAAACATCAAAGCTCTGACTGTCTCAAGGAGATAACGATTCTTTCGTTCTGCAACCCCATTTTGAGATGGAGTATCGACACAAGAAGATTGATGAAGAATGTCATGGGCATCTAAATAAGTCTTGAGTGTATGAGAGAAATATTCCTTAGCATTATCACTCCGTAGGATTTTAAAAGCACCACTAAACTGAGTTTGAATTTCAGCTTGGAAGTTACGAAAATGAGAAAGTAATTCAGAACGACTTTTTATTAAATATAACCACGTAACACGAGAATAGTCATCGACAAATGTAACAAAATACCTAAACCCTCCTTTGGACTCAACAAGACATGGACCCTAAACATCAAAATGGACAAATTCAAAAGAAGCACTAGCTCATTTATTGACTCGAGGATACAAACTCAAACGATGAAATTTAGCAAACTGGCATGACTCACAATCTAAAGAAGACAAATGTTGAAGTTATGAACGAAGACTCTTCAACACAGAGATAGACGGATGACCCAAACGACAATGCTCTTCAAAGGGAGACGACACGCTTGAGCATGTGATGGCCGTAGGTATTTGTGGTTCAAAGATGTAAAGACCTCCAAATTCACGCCCTTTACCAATAGTCTATTTCGTCGTAAGATCCTGAAATAAGCAATAACCAGGAAAAAAGGAGACAATAATGAAGAACACGAGTGAGTTTACTGACCAATATCAAATTAAACAAGAAATGTGGTAAATTTTAAACTGATGACAAAGAATTGATTCAGTAAGATGGAAGGTTCTTGATCCTAAAAGAGGAATGGAGGTTCCATCAGCTATAGTGACATTAGGTGAAGAGGTAGATGTACAAAGGTTAGAGAATAAACTGGGGTTACCTGTCATATGGTCTATAACGCCAGAGTCAATGACCCATTTTGACGTGGAGGAAAGAAGGCATTTAGAAATGTTACCTGTCTCTGCGATGGCCGTAATGGGAGTAGAAGATGATGCCCTCAATGACTCTTGATACTGCTGAAATTTAGCAAACTCCTCTGCAGAAATCGTAATTGACTTGTCAAGATTATCAGGAGTAGAGGCGACATGTGCAGAGGGTGATGGCATCTTCTGACTCTTATTCAATAATTTTCTGCATTCATGCTTCGTATGGCTAGGTTTATGACAATAATAGCAAACAATACCTCCTGGATTTGATCTTTGGTTATTTGGATGACGTTTAAAGCTATTTGATTCAGCCCCCTTATTACCTCTATAATCATTTGTGCGCTCAATCAAAGTACTGCTAGAATCAGATGATGTAACTACTTGTGTCTTTTCAGTACGAAGTATTCGAGTCTAAGCTTCTTCCAACGAGAAGATATTTGAGCTTGACAACACTTGATCTTTGCCCATCTCATATTTAGGTGTAAGACCTACTAAAAAGCTCATGATAAACAACTTTTCACGTTGATCCATTAGAACTTTTGGATCCGTGCTGATTGGCATCAAGGCATTGAATTCCGTGCATGTATTTTTAACCTCCATAAAGTAGCTTGTACGAGATTTTTCTCTTTGATCAGGTTGATATAGAGTCTTACAAACATCAAACACCTTATTAATATTCTCTTTCCCTGAATAAAGGAAATCCAGTATTCTAATAGTTCCTTGACTGATTCGCAGTGATTTACTAGTTCAATAATTTCACGGTCAATAGAATTCTTGATTTGTAGAAGCATCCTTGAATCGTCCCTCCACCAAATCTTCTTATTAGTATCAATCGGTGGCTCTTCTGTGATGTGATTATCCATCTCTATGCTTCTAATAAAGTGGCGAACATTTGATCTCCACGAATAGTAGTTGGATCCATTCAACTTGTATTTAGTTACTTTTGACACCATAGGAACAATCTCAAACATAACTACTGGTTTCTTATCAGCCATTACCTCAAAAAATAGACGCCGGGCAGCAGAGAATCAAACCCTAATTTACCGAAGAGATGTCTTTACAAGCGATGAGTATATCTATATATCCCAAACAAATACACCATCAAGAAGAGTCAACAAAACTCAGGAAACCCATAGAAGACGAACCAAAAACAATGGTGCACGCGCCTACACCCGCCGGTGCGTGGACGGACGGCGAAGAAGAACAATCAGCGCGTGAGCCTGACGCGCCAGTCAGATGGGATCCGAACTTTGGGGTTTTGTAGATCGGCGGCTGGGCTCCTCGATGGACTGGGCGGTGTCGAAAAAATAGCCTTTTTTTTTCTTCCAGCGGCGGCGGCGGCGGCTGATGGCTGCAGCGGCGGCAGCTAACGACGGCGAACGAACCAAAGACGACGACTGTGAGCAAAAGTGTAAACTCACCTCTCCACAAAACCCTAAACGTATCACAAACGGGTTCCAAATTCTCAAACCCTAAGGTTCACAAAACCCTAAGTTTGTTTAGAGGGCTCTGATACCATGTAAAACTCTTAGATTTGAGAAAGAATCAGAATACTTTATTCATTCACCAAATATATGAATATATACAAGTGTACAAAGCATAGAAAAGGATAATATCACAAAATATTTACAAGAATGAAAAACCCTAACTATAGAATTATAATCAAATAATAAAATTATTCTCTCCCTTTGCTCGTAGATGTATCTAACACATTATTAGTGAACCACGTAAAACTCAATGTAGTTGTTTACTATTTACACTTTTCTTGCTTGTAAATTTTGTTTCTGGCGTAACATATATTATGTCATTTCCACTCCAATGAATATTAATAAGCACTTTTTGGGCCTTCGTTGAATATTGATAACCACTTATTGAGTCAATGAGTCTTGTGCTAATTTTGAAGCCCACGAGTGAAGAGGGGTGTAAAAGTAATGAATAAATGATTAAATTTATCACATTCCACCATTGGAGATTTAACAATATTATAATTCAGTAAACATATCCATACGTCCTACTTTTGTGACTGTGCTTATTTTGGTCCTATTGGACCTGAGACTAAATACCGTGTTGAACACAAGAATAATTCAAGGAGCCTCAAATAACTATGTACTACCAAGAATAAGTCTTGTCATTTTCAAATTAAATACGAGTATGATAGACTTCCACTCTGATAAAGCTCTCTTAAAATGTCTTGATTTAGAGTTTGCCAGACTTCTTGTTATGAATAAAGGGAGGTTACCTTTAGGCCGATTACTCTAAAAATGGAATGGATGCAAATAAACATGGGAGACTGTTGTTGTTCCATCATATGGGGGTGGATTAAGTTTCGAAACATTCCCTTTTTTAGAGCAGGTTATGACATTTCAGGACGTCAACCTCCTTATCAACAGAGTCGCCGGAATCCATGGCACCTTCTCGCCGAAGCAAGCAGCCTCATTCTACAAGGGACCCGAGAGCCCGAATCCGAACCCAACAGACATTTGGTGGGTTCAAAAATCTGGGGAACGCCTAATGCTAGATGTGACAGAAGCAGCGTGGATCAATTGTACAACGGATCCGATGATTCAGAAAAGTCATTGCCTCCTCCAAGACAGGTCAGATCATCCCAAGGAACCCTACAACTCAAATTCAAATTCAATCTCAGCGCCCAAGGAGAAACTATCGATTTTGGGCCTTGGTGAGCCAGTAATGAAGCCCACTACGGGCCCAATCCCTAACTTTTGCTCGAATGATACTAAAAGAAAAGGAAAGGCAAAAATGGTGGAAGTAGAGATGTCCAATTTCCCCACGGGGACGGGGATTCCCCGATTAGGCGGGGAATGAGGGAGGGAGTGGGGGAAAAAAATTCCCCGTGAGCTAAACAGGGACGGGGACGGAGAATGCATTCCCAGTCCCCACCCCATTAGCTTTTACATCTTTATTTAGTATAGTTATCTAATGTTATGTTATTATTATTATTATATAAATATTACATTTAAATTTCAAATTTGATTATTTTTTGGGAAAGCTAATGAATATGTTTAAATTGAATGTTTAAATTTAGATTATATATGTGAATAATTTTATTTATATTTATTTCTTTCTACTAAAAAAAATTAATTAGCTTTTTTAGGCCAAAATTTGAGTAATTTATCTTTAAATTCAAATTGTCATATAAAACTAACCATAATAAACAAGTTTTTTTTTTGAAAAAGAAACCCGTCTTTTTATTAATGCATAAAAAGAAAGTACAAGAGATGTGTACTTATAAGAGAACGATACAAGACTCGGGATCAGGAGACGCACCCGGACATCTCAACTAGATTGACACCCCCTTAGCGTCCTCATCATATCCATAAAACTCAAACAAAATGGAATAGAAAGAACTTACAAAAAGATTGAATACAAAGAAAACCATCCTTTTTTGAGAAACATAATACAAAACAAAAGGGAAAAACAAGAAAATAAGTCTAAACTTCTTGAGTCTTCAAGGTTGGAGAGTAGTGCCCCTTCTCTTTAAAACATAATCAATCCGAGAGGATGAAGGCTTGCCAATTTAAACATATGTCTTGGAGGGAGTACGCTGCGAAATGCTTAGAAAGAGAACACCATTGAGAAGCATTAAGTTTAGCAGCCTCGTAACGGGAGAACCAAGTGTGTTCTCTATCTTGAAAGATTCTTTGATTTCTTTCGAATCAAATTTCAACTAGTAAAGCTTTTACTGCATTGCACCAAATCAGATTTGAGACTTTTTTGAGGATAGGACCAGTGAGCAACTGCTGTACATTATTTCTAAAGATATTGTCGAAAACCCAGCTGATGTTGAAAGATTTAAAGAGGGTTGTCCAACAATTTCTTGCAAAAAAACAGTCAGAGAACAAATGTTGTAGCTCTTCTCCTTCTGATTTACATAAAACACACTGATTAGGAGAAAGAAAATGGGAAGGCAGCTTGTGTTGCAAAACTGAGGCGCAGTTTAGGGCTCCAAAAAGCATGATCCATACTGTAATATTCACTCTTCGAGGGCTATTGGTCTTCCATAGGGCTTTTCTTAGGCGAATGTCAAGAGGTGAGGCCAAAGCAAGATGGTTAGATAATGATTTTATCGTGAATGAACCACTTGCTTCTAAAGACCAAGTTCGAGAGTCAGATCTGTTTGAAGGCTTCATGTTGGATATCAAGAAGAGAAAATTCTGAAAATTTGGTATTTCTTCTTCTTTTAAGAGTCTTCTAAAAGGTAGAGACCATGAAAGGGTTTTAGAATCCCAATGATCCAATATAGATCCATTTTGGTTGGAAGCAATTCTGAACAAAGAGGGAAAACTGTATTTGAGGGGAGTGTTACCAGTCCAAGTGTCATGCCAGAAAGCTTTTCTGCTTCCATTTCCCAGTTTGAAGACAGCCAAAGCTTCTACTTTCAACCAAGTTTTTGAGATGCTGATCCAAGAGCTACGAAGGCTGCAAATTGTCTTTCCAGAAGTGTGCCATCCACCAAAATTTATGCTATGAATACTCTTTATAACTTGTGTCCACAGAGAGGAGTTCTCTTGGATAAAACGCCACCCCCATTTGGCTAGAAGTGCCAAATTTCTTCGTTTTAATCTTCCTAGAGCTAGACCACCATCCTCTACTTTTTTTTAGACAACTTCCCATTTTACCAAATGATTTAGCTTCCCTTCTTTATGACCTTCCCAAAAGAAATTTCCCATAATTCTTTCTATAGAGGAGATAACCTTTTCTGGCATTAAAAAGGAAGACATATAATAGGTTGGTAAATTTGAAAGAACTGAATTGCATAAAGTTGCCCTACCACCTCTTGAGAGGTTATATCTTCTCCATTTGTCAAGTTATCAATCATCGGCTGCCAAAAGTCTACTCTTTTTGGATATCCACCCAATGGAAGACCTAGATACAAAAAGGGAAGCTGCAAAGTTTTACAACCTAACCTTGAGGCCATGGCTTCTTACTTGGAGACTTCAATATTGATTCCACAAATGGCTGATTTTTCCCAATTTATTTTCTGACCGGAGCACCATTCAAATAATGCTAGAGTTTTTCGAAGAATCTCTAACATTCCATCATCATTTCTACAAAATAAGAGGGTGTCATCTGCAAATTGGAGAATTGATATATGGATCTTATCATTTCCTACCACAAAATCTTCAAACAAGCCTTTTTCATGAATTCTGTTAACCAAGATTGAAAGGACTTTACTGACTAAAAAAAAAAGAAAAGGAGAGAGTGGGTCTCCTTGTCTAATTCCTCTTGTGGCCATAATTCTTCCTCTAGGCCTTCCATTGATGAATATGGAGAATTTAGGATTGGATATACAACCCATAATCCAAGAGATCCATTTTGGATGGAAGTCTTTTTCATGGAGAATCTTTTCAAGAAACTCCCAATCAACTCTATCAAAAGCTTTTTCCAAATCAAGTTTTAGTATCCATCCTTGCTTTTTGACTCTATAGTCCTCCACAGCCTCATTTGCTATTAGAATCGGATAAAAAATGTGCCTTCCTTCTATGAAGGCACTTTGTGTTGAACTTATTATACTTGGCATGATCACTTTGAACCTTTCCGCAACCACCTTAGCTATTATCTTGTAAACAATAGTAGATAGGCTTATAGGTCGAAAATCTTTAATCAAGACTTCTTCCTCCTTCTTATGAATTAAGCAAATAAAATTCTCCTTGATACATGAGTTGAGCTTACCATTGTGATAGAATTCCTCGAAGACATCTTTAAATCCATCCTTCAACAAATTCCAGAAATGGAGAATAAATTCCACTATGAAACCATCTGGTCCAGGAGCCTTGTTTTTTCCCAAGGCTTGAATTGCAGATTTGATCTCTGCTAAGCTGAATCTTGCAATCTAATGAGTATTATCTTCAGCTGAGACTCTTGGCCAAGCTAGATTCAAAGGTATTGAGCGAGTACCCGTGCATTTTGTGTATAAATTGGAAAAGAAATCCAATATGATTGTTTCTATTTCTCTGAAAGATTTAGTTAGCAATCCTTGCTCATTGAATAATTCAGCAATAAGAGTTTTTCCTTCTTTTAGCTGCAAGGAAACGATGAAAGAAATTAGGGTTCTCATCTCCCAAAAGTAACCAATTCAGCTTACTTTTTTGAATTAGGTCTCTTTCCTCTGCTTGGTAAAGAGATAATAGGTCAACCTTCAAAGATACTTTCACATCTTCTTCTGTTGAGAAGTTCTCAAGACTGTCGGCTTGGAGGTCTTTTTTCTTAATTTCTTTCAGCAGAGATTCTTCTTTAATTTTTTGGCCTTTTTCGTGCTCTACCAGCCATTTTTTAACACTCTGCTTTACCCTTCTTAGTCTGGAATACAAGGCAAAACCAGCCCAATCCTACTGCCCTTTTATCAAAAAAGAATTTTCAATTATCCGACAGCATTCCTTATTTTTTAGCCAACTGTTACGGAATCTAAATGGGGAGGGACCCCATTCAAAAGCACCAGCTTCAAAAAGTAGAGGGAATTGGTCTGAGATAGTTCGAGCTTGCCTGACACTCTTGAATCTTCAAAGATTTCATCCCAATTTTGAAAAACAAAGAATCTGTCGATGAGGAATCTTGATATCACTACTCCTTCTCTTGATCAAGAGAATTTTTCATTGGACATGCATATTTCAAGTAGATTTGACTCTAATGAAATTATTGAAATTTATTTTTTCTCTTGATGATCTTCCTATTGGGAATCTTTCTTGTATTCTTTGGATGCAATTGAAGTCTCCTCCAAGGCACCATGGAGCATCACAAATTTCTAATATGGAAGATAATTCAGACCATAGGCTGTCTCTTTCTCTATAGCAATTTGAACCATACACGTTGTTATCCAACAACTTTTTCTACAAATTGTTTGACATTTTAAGGTCAAAGAGTATGTTGCTTTGGAGATCTCTGAGACTGAAATTTACCTTCATCCCACATTGATAAAATGCCTCCTGCCCTACCCGAAGCTTCCACATAAGCCCAGCCAACTTCTTTAGAGCTCCACAAGCTTTTTATAAAGGGTAGATCAAAATTGTCTCTTTTTGTTTCTTGGAGTAGTACTATGTCAGGGTTTATTTTTTTCAGGAGTCTTTTGATTGCCAACCTTTTAGTTCTGTCACCAAGTCCTTTGATGTTCCATGAAATAATCTTCATTATTTGCTTCTAAAATCTATGATTTTCGGACAGCTGAAGGTAATCTCTGGTTAACCCAGAGTAATTTCACATTCTTTAATCAAAGAATTGAACTCCTGGGGTATGCAAGTCTTGATAAATGGAAGTGAACAGAGTTTTCTTCCTTTCTACCCCCTGTTCTTCCTCGGCTTGGAAAAGAAATTTTAAAGCATCCTCACTGTCAATTAAATCGTCAGCTATTGTTTGGTCAATTTCCTGAATGTCTGTTTCAAGTTCTTCATTGCTTACACTTGTTATTGACACATCTTCGAAGTCATGAGTGAGACTCTTTGGAGTGATAGATTCATGAAGTGAAGATTCTAGCAAAAGAGAGATATTTGGATCTGAATCTTTGAAAGTTGGATGATTAAGGGGAGGCCAATTAGTAGTACGAGAAACTGACCTTTTTGAATTGTTTGCTAGGAGTTGAAGTCTATGCAATAATCCTCGATTAAATCTGAATTTGAAATGGAGGACCACGATTTGATATGTGATTTGTGTCTTCGCACAAAATGATTGGGGAAAGGTTTGAAGAGATGTGTGCATTTTTCATTGATCGAAGTAGCCTCAATCTCATTAAATTCCATCGGTAATTGAAGGGGCGTGAGTGGAGATGGGCTGGCTGGAGAAGGAATATACTTCATTGGTTTATCCCCTGCTGTAACAGAAATGATGGTGCCCGACTTTTCAACTGGAAGAGAGAGAACTTGTTGGTTCGTAATAACTGAGGGAGAGTCATTTTTTTAACCTTTTCTGTTGTAAGAGGGGACGCGAGGGGGGGGGTGTTAGTTGAGCATTAAATCAACTGGTTCTTTCTCTCTTTCCTCATTAATTATGGCCGTTCATATTCTTCGATCGGATGCTCACCAACCAACTAATTTATAGGTTTCTTTTGCCGCAAAATGAAAGGGGATTTTTCGACTTCCACTGACACACTCGTGCCATCCTGTGAAGGGAGATGTTTCGTATTCCTTTGCCTTTGTAAAGGTGACTCTTCGCATTCTTCTGAGTTAATCAAAACAACCTGAGATCCTCAGTGTGACTCTTCGCATTCTTCTGATTTTTTCTTACAGGCTGAAGGAGAGTGGTGCTTCAAACTATTGTGATCTTGATCGGGATAACGCTTCAAAGCTGCATATGGATTTCTTTCGTACTTCGGCTTGGAGTCTGAGGAAAGAAGAAAAGACCAATCTGGTCCTAACTCTTCAATAACTGCCCTTCATCTTTCATGGCTTGATGGATACGACATAAATCAATTGGATTGGAATATTGGTTAAGATGAAGATCGCCCTTGAGATTTTTGAAAGATTCAACACAATTTATATCACCAAAATTCAAAAAGATATTTCCACGATTTCATCTTTAATTTTGATGGTTGCTGGCATGAATCCACAAACATTTCTTCTTACTTTTATTCTTGCTTCAGCACAATTGATAAGATTAAGAGTGTCACCTGCTATACTTTCAAGACCTCCAAAGTATGCTCCAATTGCTTCAAATGTGGCTCTACACCAATAGTCCAATGGTAGATTGTTTAGTGAAATCCAACCCCCAAATCCTTTCATAGCTGTAGGTCTGACGTGTTTTTCTTTTTTAAAAAATGAGAACAAAAAAGCAGAGCTAGAAAAACTAAGAAAAATAAAACACAGCAATGAAAGCTAAAAGTTCTTTGTAGCAGGGGCTTCAGAATGCCGGAGAAAGGAATGCATGCCAATTCATACTGATTTTCTAACTAGAGTAGGCTGCAAAGGAGCTTGTGAGGGAGCACCAAAGAGAGAAAGGCTTTAAGCTTGGCTGCTTCATATCTTGAAAACCATAGAGTTTCCTCATCTTAGAAGACTCTTTGGTTCCATTCAAACCACAACTTAGATAACACTGCCTTTACAGCATTGACCCACAAAATTTTGTGAGATTTCTTGAGATTTGGACCTATCAACAGCTGCTGTACATTATCTCTAAAATCTGCCCCAAAAGCCCAACTTAAATTAAAGACATTGAAGAGTGATAACCAGCAGTTTTGTGCATAAATGCAATCGAAAAGGTGTTGGAGATCCTCGCAATCCCTTTTACACAAAGCGCATCTATTGGGAGAAATGTACTGGGAGGCAACCTTCTTTTGCAGCACACTTGAGCAATTTAGAGTTCCAAAAATCATTATCCAAAGGACTATATTTACTCTCCTCGGACTTTTGGGCTTCCAAAGAGCTTGACTTAAGAGATTATCAATTTGAGGGGCTTTGCGAAGGTGATTGGCTAAGGATTTTACCGTAAAAAGTTCATTGTATTCCAATGACCAAGCTCGTGAGTCAGGACGATCTTGCACTTTTAGATGTGATACTAGGCTTAACAACTCTTGAAATTCAGTAATCTCTCCATCTTTCAATAATCTTCTAAACGAAATGCTCCAAGAGTTGGTACTTTGATCCCAATGATCCGATACAGAGCCATTTGTTTGGGTAGACAAGCGGAATAAGCTGGAGAATCTGGTCGTAAAAGGGGGATTGCCTAGCCAAGCGTCCAACCAAAAAGCAATTTTAAGGCCATTGCCTAAGACAAAAACAGCCAGATTTTCCACTTTCTGCCAAGCCCTTGATATGCTGATCCAAGGGCTTCTAAGACTGCAGCCTGCCTTACCAGAGGTGTGTCTCCCAAACTCGTTGCTACCATGAATACTTTTGACCACTCTACACCAAAGGGAGGAGCTGTCATGCAGAAATCTCCAGCCCCATTTTGCTAAAAGAGCCAGATTTTTCTCTTTCAAACCTCCCAAACCAAGGCCTCCTTCTTCATGAGCTTTAGACACTTGCTCCCATTTAGCTAAATGGTTTAATTTTCCCCCTTTGTGGCCTTCCCAAAAGAAATTCCTCGAAATTATTTCTAAGATGGATAACACTTTTCTTGGTATCAAAAAGGAAGACATATAGTAAGTGGGAAGATTTGAAAGAACTAACTTACAAAGAGTCACCCGTCCTCCTCTTGAAAGGTTGTATCTTCTCCATTTGTCTAGATTACCATGAAGTTTATCAATAACTGGCTGCCAAAAAACCATCTTTTTTGGGTAACCACCCAATGGAAGACCGAGATAAACAAGAGGAAGTTGCTCAGCTTTACACTTGAACTTAGTTGCCATCAATTTCAACATGTCTGGGTCTACATTTATGCCACAAAGAGCTGATTTCTCCCAATTAATTTTTTGACCAGAGCACCATTCAAAAAGATCAAGGGTAGCCCGAAGAGACTCTAGCATAGCATCGTCATATTTGCAAAAAAATAAGAGTGTCATCAGCAAATTGAAAAATTGAGACATGGACTTTGTCCTTACCCACCAAGAAACCTTCATAAATTCTTTTTTCATGATACCGGTTGATTAGGGCATTTAACACTTCACCCACAAGGATGAAAAGGAAAGGAGAGGGGGTCTCCTTGCCTAATTCCTCTTGTTGCAATAATCCTCCCGCGAGGCCTTCCATTAATGAAGATGGAGAATTTTGGGTTAGTAATGCAGCCCATTATCCAAAAGATTCATTTTGAGTCGAAATTCTTTCCATAAAGCACCTTTTTTAGGAAGGACCAATCCACTCTATCAAAGGCTTTTTCCAAATCCAGCTTGAGAATCCAACCTTTCTTCATTTTCGATCTATAATCCTCAACGGCTTCATTTGCTATAAGGATGGGGTCTAGGATCTGTCTCCCCTCAATAAAGGCACTTTGAGTAGGAGCTATTATGCTTGGCATGATTCTTTTTAGTCTTTCAGCTAATACTTTTGCAATTATTTTATACAAGAGGGTTGTGAGGCTGATTGGCCTGAAATCTTTGACTTTCACAGCATCTGACTTTTCTTGAATTAGGCAAATAAAGGTCTCTTTAATACAAGAGTTGAGTTTACCATTGCTGTAGAAATCTTCAAACATTCTTGTGAGGTTATCTTTTAGATGAGACCAAAATTTGATGAAGAATTCTGGTGTGAAACCATCCAGGCCTGGTGCCTTATTCCTTCCTAATCCTTTTACTGTCATTTTGATTTCTAAGGCATAAAATCTTGCCACAAGCTGCTCATTTTGGCTTCTTGAGACTCTAGACCAGTCAAGATTAAGTGGAATGGCTCAACGACCATCAATTTTTGAGTATAAAGAGGAGTAAAAGCCCAAGATGAGATCTTCAATGTCACGGGTGGATCTGGTTGGAATTTCTTGGTCGTTGAGCAATTCTGCAATCAATTTTTTCCTTTTTCTTGCAGATAGGAATCTATGGAAGAAAGAGGTATTCTCATCCCCATCTTTTAACCATTTTAACTTACATTTTTTAATGAGGTTTCTTTCTTCCTGCTGATATAAGGCTAAAAGGTCTACTTTCAAGGTTAGATTTGCTTCTTCAACCATGGTTTGTGAAATTTCATTATCTGCCAGTAATTCCTTTCTTTGAATTTCGTTTAATATGCTTTCCTCCTTCATCTTCATCTCTTTCCCATAATAATGAAACCATTTTTAAGAGCTGATTTAGTCTCTCTCAATTTTGTGGAGAGAGCATAGCCTGCCCAAAGGTGCTTTTCCCCCTGTTCAGAGTTTTTTCAATCAATCTGTAGCACTCCTTATTATTCAACCAACTGTTACAAAAACGAAAAGGAGAAGGCCCCCACTCAAAAGCTCATGCTTCTAAGATAAGGGGAAAATGATCCGACATGGTTCTTGCTTGTCTTGCAACCCTAGAATTATCAAAAACATCTTCCCAAGTGTTTGATATTAGAAATCTGTCTAAAAGAGATTTGGAGACAACTTCTCCTTCTCTAGACCAGGTGAATCGACCATTTGAGAGTGGAATTTCCAGCAGACTGTTTGATCTAATGAATTTGTTGAAGTTATTCATATCCCTTGTTGCTCTTCCTAAAGAGAATCTCTCATGTCTTCTTCGAATGCTGTTGAAATCCCCTCCAATACACCAAGGATCTTCAAATTTCTCAGCCAGGGAGGATAATTCAGCCCACAGTCTTCTCCTTTCTTGGTAATCACAAGGGCCATAGACATTCATAATCCAGCATAGCTTTTTGTTTTTTGTTTGACATTTGATTGAAAGAGAGAATTCATCTTTAGATGTGTCGGAACTAAAATTTTGCTTTCATCCCACATTGTGAGTAATCCTCCTAATTTTCCTTTAGCTTCAACAAAGAACCACCCTACATCTTTTGAGCTCCAAAGACTTTTGATAAAAGATCCATCGAAACTAACTTTTTTTGTTTCTTGAATGAGGACAAGATCCAAATTGGTTTTTTTCAGAAATCTTTTCAAAATCAATCTTTTTGAAGAATCCCCTAATCCTCTTATGTTCCAAGTAACTATCTTCATTAGGGCCCACCAAAGATTCTTAAACTTCTTCCCCCTTTGATCAAGCCAAGACGAAATCGCACTCTTTTAGGATGGAATGCAAGGATTGGGGAATAACTGACATTTTTAGAGGGGGGGAAGGGAGATCTTTTTTACTAACCTGTGGGGGATCGTCTGGATGAAGAAAAAGCTGACTCAGGGAGTATTCAAGGCCCTCTTGGCTATCTTCGAAATCTTTGTTCTCCTCAACTTCTCTAAGTTTCGGCTCCTCACTGCTCACACTGGCCAACAAATCATCTTCTGAGTCTTGAGAGTTTTGAAAAGGAGATATAAATGTATTGCAGCAGGGATCTTGATCATCCAGGGAGAATTTCTCACTTGGGGCACAAAGCTGAAAAGGTAGGAGCATAGAACTCTCTCTACCTAGGCTCGAGGCTTGAGGATTTGCTTGGAGATTTGCACAGCTTACTTCAAGAAGATCGGGGTTGGAGATGGCAGACCAGGGGTTTTGAAAGGAAGTATGCTTTCTGATAAAGTGCCTGGGGAAGGGCCGAAGCCCAAACGTCTTTCTTTTAACTGAAGTGAGGGACTTGTTAGACTTACTTCTTTTCAACTTTTGGTGTCGGAAGGGAGCAAAAGTCTGCTACCGTGGATGGGAATTCTGATTATTATTGAGAGTGGGACCTCTATCAGAATTCGAGACCGCCCTTTCCTTAGTGAGATTGTCTTGAACATCATAACCAAACAGCTCATTATTGCTTGGAGTTGATTCGACTTCCTGAATGAAAAAGCCGAACCGGCTTTCCTGACCTTTTGTAAAAAATCTTTGGCACCTTCTTGAGAAGTTGAAAAGTCATGACACTTGAGCTTCCTTTCATTATTATTTTCTTTCTTCAATAAAAGCACTTCTGAGGGGGGATCTAGGGGAATTTCAATCGACTGAGGACAGTGGATGGATCGAGGGGGCGGTTCAAAATTCGAGCGGCCCCTTGACTTTTTGGCCTTAATCTGACTCTCTTTCTTCTTGTCCTCTTTTCCTTCAACAGAAACTCCTGGACTTCTGGAGTATTTAACTTTGCCGTTTGAGGGAAGGAGGAAATCGAATTTAGGGCTTAATGGGTCACATAAAATGTCTTCATCTTTCATAACTTCATTCAGACGAATAATATCCATGGGATTTGTAAAATCGGACACAAATAACTCTCCTCTGACCTTGTTTGGAGGGATAGTTGACAAAATATCTCCAAAATTCAAAAAAATGGTTCACCTTCTTTCATCTGTAATTTCAATAGTTGCTGGGAAGAAACCACAAAGATTTTCCTTGACTTGGATTTTGGCTTCTGAGACATTAATCAAGTTTAATGTATCCATCGCAATGCTCACTAATCCACCAAAGTATTTCCTGATTGCTTCAAAAGTTTGCTTGCACCAGTAATCCAGGGGTAAGTTCTTTATTGAGAGCTAGCCACCATAGCCTTTTGCGTACAAGGGCCTGCCATGGATGGATTTGTTCCATTTTTCGAATTTCAGGTGGAAGGAGCCAATCTTCTGCCATTTGCCTGGCCTTTCAATCAATTCCTCCATTGAGTCTCGATCCACAGCCACAAGAGCATTTTCTGCAAATAAAGGGTTGATAATAACATTAGATTGAAAGTGGACTTTGAGTGTGTTACTAATATCGAGCCAATTGTCAAACTCAAAGAGGCGTAAGACAAACCATAAGTTGTTAAAGTTTGGTTGGAGCATATCGGAATTCTTGATAACCCATTGGTGTTGCATACTCTGTTTTTTGACCACTGAAACAAGGGCTCTCGAATCCTTTGAGAATCTCTGTGACTGCTTTAGGAAGGGGTTGTCTAAAGGAGAGTTGCTTAAGAATGACCTGTCAGAATTTGATGTAGGTAGGGGAGCTTCAGAAAAAAGAATGGAGGACAAGGAATCCTTGAGGCAACCGCTGACCATATCATTGAACTCTTGCCAGCCGGAAGTACCATCACCAAAAGGGATATGGATTTTTTCCTCCCTCCCGTCGAGGGCCAGACCGCACATTCCACAAACCAACCTTTGTTATCTCGGAATTTTGATAGGTTGAGAAGGAAAAATTCAAACGTTGGACCATTCACATTTTTTTCAAGTTTCCATCTAACCATTGCACCATTGATGTTGAGAAAAAAAACCTTTTGCCCTTTTTCTATATCTTCTATGAAAAATCCATTGCACACTCTCCATATACAAAAGAAGTGGACTCCAATTTTGCAACTCTTCACCTCCATGAAGTCTGAGGCTGGCAGTTGTCTAAATGGCACCGGAGAAGTGAATTAGTGTGGGGTGAGGGGACAAATCCGACTGGCTAGAGATGTTTCAGCAGGGGAGGAAGGTTAGAATCGGTTGAGAAGGGAGGGATGGACGGCGGGGGGAGGGGGGAGGGGGAGGGGGAGAGGGAGAGGAGGGAGGAGAGAGGAGAGAGCATTTTTGGGGCTGGTGTCGTGACGTGATGTTTTAAAGAACCAACAAATATATTTCAAGTCAAATTGATCGATTGAACAAAGAGATCTGTTGTGCTTTTCTTTGTTCCATCTTTCAAATAAAAGATGATAAGGCCCTATTGATTGCCACTTTCCTAGGGCTTCAATTAGATCTTCCAATTTTCCTTGATTTAATTTGACTAAAGCATTGTCTTCAAACAGGGGATTGATGATGACAGGTGTATGAAAGGCTTGAATCAAACTTTTTTCTATCTCCTTCCACTCATTGAATGCAAAAAGCTTGGATATGATCCATAACTTATTAAAGTCTTCTTCGAATACTTCCTGGCTTTTCTGGACCCAAAAGGCTTTCTTGTGATGTTTCATCATCGAGTCTGAGGTTGGCTATGAGATATTCTCTCTTCTTTTCACTATATCCACGAAACTTGTTCTAAAATAACTTTTTCCTTTTCTCATGGAACTTCTTTTATCCCATCGATGCTGAAGGCTATGTTTTTTGTCATCTGAAACAGGGGAGGTTCTTAGGCTGTGGAGGCGATTGGGAGACTTGTTGCCTTAGGGTGCGCCTTGTGCTTTGAAAACACTGGTAGAAGGGGAGATTTTCATAGTTAGATTTAGAAGGGTAGTTTTGGTGGAGAACTTACCCGAGCTATCCAACTTCCAAGTAAGGCGATTGGGACTATCAATAGGCGTCTAGGAATTCAGGATTTCCAAGATCGCCAGCATGTCACCCAACTCTTTATCAAACACCCATCTCTGAGGCCTAATATCCAAGAATGGCTAGAGCCACACCAACAATTTGCAATCACACCACTTTTTAAGAGATATCGAAGAAATATATGGGAATTTCGTTGCAAGGAGTCGAGAATCGTACCATTTATTCTCCCAAAATCTGATCGTTCTCCCATTTCCAACAATGAAATTTGTGAAATTGAAGAACTATTCTTTATTCTTACGAATATTAGCCCAAAGTCTAGAATTCCTCCCATTCTCTGACAACTTTGAGGACCAACCAAGAGCCTCAATCCCGTAGATAATATCGACAACATAACTCCATAGGGCATTCTCCTCATGACAATATCTCCACAGCAACTTCATCAAGAGAGCATTATTTTTTTGGCGGAAAGAGCGAATGCTGAGACCTCTATAGATAGTAAAGGAGGAGGCCGAGCACTAGTTAACTAGGTGGGAGGTAGGATTACAATTTTCTCCCGTCTAGATGAAGTCTCTAATGGTTTTTTTCCAAATAGTTGATAACACTAATCAGAGCCTGCAAGAGGGAGAAAAAGTCGCAGGGGATTGTGTTGAGGACCGACTGGGCTATCGTCAATTTGTCTCTTTTTGAAAGTGAGACCCCTCTTCATTTATCCACCTTCATTTTAAGCTTGCCCACAAGTTGGCGAAGGTTGGTGGACGTTTGAACAGAGAAACTCCATGGTCGTTGGATCTTGGCGTGTGATTTCTGACAGAGATTTGAACTGAGAAACCCATGAACCTAGACCCACAAACAGCGGAATAGAGAGATTCGGCTTGGAACTCAAGTTGACGGACGAACGGGCTTGAACGAATCTAGAACAGACAAACAGGCTCTGGGTGTGTGCTCGGTCAACAATGCATGGATTTGGATGGACCGAGCCCAATGCCACCAAATCTGGTGGCTAAACTGTGCACGCGAGAAGGGAAAACAGTGCGTGTTCAACTAACGGCTCACCAGCGAGGGATTGAAGGCAGCACAGACGATGGCAATGTGTGAGCAGCGGTGAACGGCATGGATCAGGCGAAGAGGAAGGCAACGGACGAAATCTAAGAGAGATGGAGTTGAGGTCCAGTTGCGGATGGTTGGATATGACAAGTGTGGTACGAATGTGGGATGGGCGCCAAACTGAGGTTGCTAAACAAATCTGAACGGCTGGGCGAATTGGTGGTTGACGACCTAGGCGGCGAATCTGGGGTGCAGAGGAAAACACCGCAAATTTGGGCAGGTGGAAGATGGAACCGATCTGGGCTTCATTGAGTGGCAGAGTTGTGGTCGTTGACGAGTTATGGCGACGCTGACAGAAAATCTATACTAAATTCTTAATGGGCGATGGGTTTGAACAAGACTTTGATAGCTAGGGTTTAATGAGACCAAAACCTAATGCTCTAATACCATGTTAAATTTGTATATTATTGAATAAATCAAAATAATTCAGAGTACATAATGACCTTTTATATAGGAGAATGAATTTACTCTAGTAGACCCAAGAAAGGAAAGAAATAGAAAAAGAAAATATTAATATGGAAAATATAGATTAGGAATAAACCCTAATTTCCTTTTAATAGAATTACATGTGGAATAGGGTAACTAATCTTGAATTTACTAAACTACCCCGATTCCTACTACATCATCTGTTCTCTTTTGATCCTGCCCAATCAGCATCTGAGAAACACTCAATCTTCATATGACCATGGTCTTTATATATGATTATACGTTCAGGTGCATCCTTCAAATAACATAGAATTTTTTGTACTGCAGCCTAATGATCCACTGTGGGTAAAGTCATAAACTGACTCACAATGCTTACTGAATAAGCTATGTCTGGTCGTGTTCCTGTAAGATAATTTAACTTTCCAACCAATCTTCTATATCTCTCAGGATCTGCAAATCATTCTCCGTCTTTTGTAAATTGACAATTAGGCATCATTGGAGTACTATATGGCTTAACACCCAATTTCCCAGTCTCAGATAGCAAATCAAGCACATATTTCTCTATGACATAAAGATACCTTTCTTGCTTCTCATGATTTCAATACCCAATAAGTACTTCAATATTCCCAAGCCTTTAGTATGAAATTAACCTTGGAGAAACTTTTTAAGAGGTAACATACCTAATGTATCACTCTAGTAATGACGATATCATTAACATATAGAATGAGTAGAATAATACCACCCTTAGATCGTCAATAGAAGACATAATGATTTAACTTGCTTTTCTTCATTCCAAATTGCTCAAATGCCTGACTAAATTTTCCAAACCATGCTCGTGGACTTTGTTTCAACCCGTATAATGATTTGCAAAAGGCGACACACTTTATTCTTCTCCCTTGAGCAACAAATCTAGGTGGTTGCTTCATATACACTTCCTCCTGAAGATCACCATGGAGAAAAACATTTTTAATGCCAAGCTTATGCAAAGACCAATCATGAGATGCTGCCGTAGAATTGAATAAACTGAAAAAAGCTAATTTAGCAAATGGAGAAAAAGTATCAAAATAATCAATTCCATATGTTTGAGCATTAGCCTTTGACTACCAAGCGCACTTTTAACCGAGCAATTGAGTCATCAGGGTTGACCTTGGTTGCAAATACTCATTGGCATCCAACTACATTTTTTCCTGCTGGAAGTGATACTAAATCTCAAGTACCATTATCATCTAAGGCATTTATCTCCTCTATCATGGCATTGTGCCAACCAAGATGGAACAAAGCTTCATAAACAGTTTTGGGGATCAAGATAGAATCAAGAGATGCAACAAAAGAGCATGTTGAAGATGACAAATGGTCATTAGAGACAAAAGAAGAAATAGGGAAAGTACAAGAACATTTACCTTTACGAAGAGCGATAAGAAGGTCATCACTCGGTCCTGGATCTGATGACAGAGAATCTCCTGGAATTGGACAATCATTCAGAGGTTGTTGTTCTCGTCAAGAGTAAACTTGTTGAATAATAGGTGGACAAGGAGGGACAAATTTCAAAGAATTTGGATTAAGATTGGGAGTGGGAGACTGAATGTTATATATAAAGAGATCATTGTCCTCCCCCTGACTCCATGACTCGTATTAGGCAAAGATGGAGTGGGAGGCTTGTCCTCAAAGAAGGTAACTTCACGAGATACGAGATCAAAATACCTAAGAATTTCATTCATTCTATACAATAGAGTTTAATATATATAAGCATACATGAAAGCCCTAGACTATAGTGAAAGGACAATAAACGATAAGAAACTAATACGGTCCTCTATTTACATATATATACTCTAACAATTAGAATTCCTCCCGAGAACCCAATGGCATCGAGAGACACCCAGCCGATATGACAACTGCTCCACACTGACTTAACCAGCCTAAGAAGTATAGACACATACGGATATATGATACAGATACGATACGATACGACGATGCATTAATTTCTAAAAAACTAAGATATGGATACATAGAAGATACGTTATATATATATATATAGATTAACTACTATAATACTTATTTTAAGTTAGATTAAAATAGATTCAAGAAGAGAGTGAAAACTTGAAGAAGAAAAAATCCAGTAATGTCGAGTGATTGTTGAGGGTCTAGAGTTGACGGTAGTAAAGAAGTAGAAGATGAAGATTGAAGAATGAAGTTGAGGATGAAGGGGGTGTGAATCATGATTTAAATAGTGAGAGAGAAAGAAAGAATGAAGATTATTTACGTTTCAATTTGTTTTTAGTTTTTATCATTTTTAATTTATTTTGTTTTGGATTGCTCAATTTAAGTGGACTTTTATGTTTGGAAATAATTTTAAAATGGTTGAAATCACTTTTGTCATTTTTAAAATCACCGTGAAACATGTTTAATCCTTCAAAACTAATTTTGATGATATGAAAATTGCATTTAAAAGTTTAAATTTGAAAACTAAATTAATTTTGAGTAATTAAAAGTGTGTTTTCTAGTGATTTTAAAAATGAAAAAAGTGATTTTTGATGATTTTAAAATCACTCTTAAACATGCACTAAAATAAAATTGGTTGAGGGTTGGGCTTTTTAAGTGGTTTGGCTTAAATTTGAAAAAAAAAATTGACCTACGTACCAGAAGCAAAAATCAGATACTTGAAATCACGTATCTACGTATCTAGACGTATCCGTATCTGATACGGATTCTCTGCACAATTAGAAGTATCTGTGCTTCCTAGTAACCAGCTTTCTATCTACGTCACAAATCTTTGATTCTTGTAAAATAACTATATTTGGGTTGAATTTCACCAACAGATCCTTCACCAAAGCTCTTTCAGGGCGAACATTGAGGCCCCTAAGATTCCAGGAGAGCACCATTATGGAGAAACATCGACTCTCTGAGAATTAGAATTTTTTTATGCTAACGCAACAACTTCCTTTTCCCAACTATTAATCAATGTTGTAACTTCTCTGGTAAGTTTTTTGGTTGAGGCCTCATCCTTTATCTGCTCATATCCTTTTCTAGAGATGGGACAAATGCACAAATCATGTTTTAACAATGCTTCCACTGCTTCCTTGCTCAAGGGGAATGGTTTTTGGGAGGAAACAACAGGCTGGAACTTTGTTTCACTCTCAATTTCAGTCGAGTCGGGGTCTGGCCCAATATAGGTGATGGGTTGTCAACTGCCACCTGTTGGGTTTCAACATCTTTCGCTCTTCCCATTTCCTCTTTGTTATAATTCTATAATTAAGATTTTCCATTCTTGTAAATATTTTGTGATATTTTCCTTTCCTATGCTTTGTACACTTGTATATATTCATATCTTTGGTGAATGAATAGAGCATTTTGATTTTTTCTCAAACCTAAGAGTTTTACATGGTATCAGAGCTCTCTAAAAAAACTTAGGGTTTTTGTGAACTTTAGGGTTTTGAGAATTTAGAACCCATTTGTGATACGTTTAGAGTTTTATGGAGAGGTGAGTTTATACTTTTGCTCACAGTCGCCGTCTTCGGTTCGTTAGCCGCCGCCGCCGCTGGGGAAAAAATGTTTTTTTTTCAACACCGCCCAGTCCTTTTTTGTTCGTTTTCTATGGGTTTCTTCAATGTGGTTGGCTCTTCTCGGTGGTGTGTTTGTTTGGGATATATAAATATTCTCACTGTTTGTAAAGACATCTCTTCGGTAAATTAGGGTTTGATTCTCTGTTGTCCGGTGTCTATTGTTTTTTAGGTAATGGCTGATAAGAAACCAGTAGTCATGTTTGAGATTGTACCTATGGTGTCAAAAGTAACTGAACTGAAGCTGAATGGATCCAACTACTATTCATGGAGATCAAATGTCCGCCACTTTATTAGGAGCATGGAGATGGATGATCACATCACAGAAGAGCCATCGATTGATGCTAATAAGAAGATTTGGTGGCGAAACGATTCAAGGATGCTTTTACAAATCAAGAATTCTATTGACCGTGAAATTGTTGAACTAGTAAATCACTGCGAATCAGTCAAGGAACTATTGAAGTATCTAGATTTCCTTTATTCATGGAAAGAGAATATTAATAGAGTGTTTGATCTTTGTAAGACTCTATATCAACCTGATCAAGGAGAAAAATGTCTTACAAGCTACTTTATGGAGGTTAAAAATACATGTGCAAAATTCAATGACTTGATATCAATCAGCACGGATCCAAAAGTTCTAATGGCTTAACGTGAAAAGTTGTTTATCATGAGCTTTTTAGCAGATCTTGCACCTAAATATGAGATGGCCAAAGATCAAGTGTTGTCAAGCTCAAATATCTCCTCGTTGGAAGAAGCTTACATTCGAATACTTCGTACTGAAAAGACACAAGCAGTTACATCATCTGATTCTAGCAGTGCTTTGATTGGGGGCACAAATGATTATAGAGGTAATAAGGGGGTTGAATCAAATAGCTTCAAAGGTCATCCAAATAACCAAAGATCAAATCCATGAGGTATTGTTTGCTATTATTGTCATAAACCTAGCCATACGAAGCGTGAATGCAAAAAATTGCTGAATAAGGGTCAGAGGATGCCGTCACCCTCTGCACATGTTGCCTCTACTCCTGATAATCTTGACAAGTCAATTACGATTTCTGTAGAGGAGTTTGCTAAATTTCAGCAGTATCAAGAGTCATTGAGGGCATCATCTTCTACTCCCATTATGGCCATCGCAGAGACAAGTAACATTTCTAAATGCCTTCTTTCCTCCACGTCAAAATGGGTCATTGATTCTGGTGCTACAGACCATATGACAGGTAACCCCAGTTTATTCTCTAACCTTTGTACATCTACCTTTTCACCTAACATTTCTCTGGCCTCGGAAACAAAACTGTTCTGGTCGCAGCTTAATCAGCACTTTGTCCCCAGCTTGAATCTCGAGGGGTCTACGCTTCTTATCAGCCCACTTCTTCATCCTCCTTGACGCTTTTTTCTAGACAGGTGCGAGCTATCTCAGAGGTTTGGCTCAACTCCTTGGTGAAATTGTGCGCTTGAAGGCTTTTGCCTGTATAGGGATGGTCCACCAGATGTGGTATGAGTGGTTGTCTACCGCATACTATCTCGAAGGGCGTCTTTCCAGTTGTGGAACTTTGCTAACTGTTAAAGCTGAACTAAGCAACATCTAACAACTGGACCCTGTTCTTCTGTCTAGCGTCGATAAAGTGACGCAGATATTCCTCGAGCATGTTGTTAAAGCATTTCGTCTGACCGTCTGTTTGGGGATGGTAGCTAGAGGAAATGTTCAGCGTAGATCCCAATATCTTGAACAATTTTGTCTAAAAAGTCCCAATTCATCTCCTGTCCAGATCGCTAACAATGCTCGCGGGGACGCCCCATAATTTCATAACGTGTTTGAAGAACAGTTGGGCAACCATCACAACTGTACACATCTTCGACGTTGGTATAAATGTGGCGTATTTTGAGTACCGATTGATGATAACAAGGATTGATTCAAACTCTCCAACATTGGGCAAATGGGTGATGAAGTCGAGGGACACACTCTCCCATGGTCTAGAAGGCACAGGTAGGGAATCCAACAGACCCGCTAATTTCGCCCTTTCAACTTTATCTTGTTTGCAGATAAGGCAAGTTTTGATAAATTGCATGACGTCGTCTCGAAGGCTCGGCCAAGAGTGACCTTGTTTTAAGAGGACATAAGTTTTCTGCCAACCGTTATGTCCTGCTGATGGTGTGTCGTGACACTCTTTCATCAACGCTCTTCATAACTCCCCAGATCGAGGAATGTAGAGGCGATTGCCCTTGGTGTATAGTAGGTCATCTTCCACTTAAAATTGGTGTCTTCCCCTCTTTGGCCAACTCATAATGGTCTGCGCCGATTTGTCATTTGCCAAGTGTGTCTTGACAGTTTCCCGCACTGTTCCATTCAACGTACTTTCTTTCAGGTGTGCGAACATGCACAGGGCCGCATGTTCGCTCTTCCGGCTAAGAGCATCAGACGCTTGGTTGCATTTCCCCGGTATATGCTTAAATCAGAAATCAAACTCTGCTAAACACTCCTGCCACCGTTCTTGCTTTGACGATAATTTTGGCTGGTTGAAAAATGGCGAATGGAATTGTTGTCGGTCTTGACTACGAATTTGGCCCATAAGAGATACTGTCTCTAAGCCCTCAAGCAGTGAACTACTGCCAACATCTCCTTCTCAGAAGCAGCATACCTCTGTTCTGCATCATTCAATTTCCTACTCTCATATGCGATGGAGTGTCAATCTTGAAGGAGAACACCACCCAGCACAAAGTCAGAAGCATCAGTCTCGACTTCAAAAGGTTTGATCACGTCGGAAATTCCGAGGACCGATCCTTTGATCATCACTTTCTTCAAGCCCTCGAAGAATCATTTGGGAGTCTAGTTCCAATGGTTATCTGTCTTCAACAGCTCAGTCAATGGCCCTGCTATTCTCGAGAATCCTTCCACGAACCGCCTATAGTAGTTGGCTAGTCCGAGGAAGAATCATAATTCCGTCATGGAGGTCGGCACTTTCCAATCTCTGATACCAGACACCTTACTCTCTTCCATGCCAATCCGACCACATTCAATTATGTGGCCAAGGAAATTTATGCACTCTTGAGTAAAGGATCATTTCTCTTTCTTTACATATAGCTGGTTTTTTCTCAGTTTTTCGAAGACTAGTTGGAGGTGGTACTGATGGTCTTCCATCGAGGCACTATAGACCACGATGTCGTCTAGATATACTACGATAAATTTGTCGAGGTATTTGTGAAACACCTGGTTCATCAGAGTACAGAAGGTTGTCGGAGCATTGGTAAGGCCAAAGGGCATCATAAGAAATTTGAAGGCTCCATACCTCGTGACACAGGTCGTCTTGGGTTCGTCTCCTTCAGCAATTCGAACCTAATAATACCCCGATCGTAGGTCCAGTTTCGAGAAGTATCTAGCATCGTGGAGCCGATCAGATAAGTCTGTGATGATAGGAATGGGGTACTTATTGCGAACTGTGAGCTTGTTCAAAGCTCGGTAGTCGATGCATAACCGAAGACTTCCGTCCTTCTTCTTTTGAAACAACACTGGGGCTCCACAAGGGGCCTTTGCTGGTCTAATAAACCCTGCATCTAACAGCTCGTCTAGCTGGTTCCGGAGTTCGGCCAAGTCTGGCGGGGCTATACAATATGCATTCTTGGCAGGAGGCTTTGCCTCTAGTAACAGCTCGATTTCATAATTGTATTGTACATATACGATTGAAATTTGGAATGATCCTTTCGCTACTCATGGAAATCCTCATGTTCGATTTCCTTCAGTCACAACTCTCTACACCGGGAATGCCTCAACATAATGGTGTATCTAAATGGAGAAACAAAACCTTGTCAGATATGGTTCGGTCTATGTTGAGTTATGCTCAGTTGCCTAACTTGTTCTGGGGGTATATAGTAGAAATTGCAGCTTACATTTTGAATAATGCTCCCTCTAACAGTGTTTCAGAAACACCTTATGAGTTTTAGACAGGGCCTAAAGCTAGTTTACGTCATTTTCGGATCTGGGGTTGCCTGACACATGTGTTGATGAAAAATCCTAAGAAATTGGAACATCGTTCAAAATTATGTCTGTTTGTGGGTTACCCTAAAGGAATGAGAGGTGGTCATTTTTATGATCCTCAAGATGATAAGGTAATTGTATCGAAAAATGCCATATTCTTAGAGGAAGACCACATATAAGATCAAAACCCCACAATAATTGGAAGAGATTTCAAAAGATGTTATAGGCGGATCAACAAAAGTTGTTGATTAGGCTCGCTCATCGACAAAAGTTATTGATAGATCAAGGACATCTGATCCATCACATCTTACTAAAAAGTTGAGAGAGTCTCGACGTAATGGGAGGGTTATGAGACAGCCTGACCGCTATATGGGTTTAACTAAAATCGAAGTCACCATACCTGATGATGGCTTTAAACAAGTAATAGATGATGTTGATTGAGATTATTGGATCAAAGACACGAACCTTGAAATAGAGTCTATGTACTTTAATTCAGTATTGGAACTTGTAGATAAACCTGATGAGGTGAGAACTATCGGTTGTAAGTGGATCTACAACACAAAATAGACCATACGGGGAAGGTACATACCTATAAAGCTCAGTTAGTAGAAAAGGGTTATACCTAGGTTGAGGAGGTGGACTATGAAGAAACCTTCTCACATGTTGCTATGATTAAATCGATAAGGATATTCTTGTCCATTGCCACTTTTTATAATTATGAAATTTGGCAAATGAATGTCAAGACTGCTTTTCTAAATGGCAATCTTGAAGAGAGTATTTATATGGTCCGACCAGAAGGGTTCATTGAACAGGATCGGGAGCAAAAGGTTTGCAAACTGAATAGATCTATTTATGGATTGAAACAGACATCCAGATATTGGAATATAAGATTTGATGTTGTGATCAAATCTTATATCTTTGAATAGAACATTATGTCGTGTGTATACAAAAAGATCATCAACTCCATTGTAGCATTTCTAATTTTGTATGTAGATGATATCTTGCTTATTGGGAATAATGTAGGATACCTAAGTGACATAAAAAAATGGCTAGCTAACTAATTTCATATGAAAGATCTGAGAGAGGCGCAGTATGTTCTTGGGATTCAAATAGTTTGAAACTGAAAGAACAAACTGCTAGCTATGTCTCAAACATCTTATATAGACAAGATATTGTCTAGGTTTAAGATGCAGAATTTCAAAAGAGATTTTTTACCTTTTAGGAATGGAATAAACTTGTCAAAGGAACAATGTCTTAAGATACCTCAAGAAGTTGAGGATATGAGACGGGTTCCCTATGCATCAACAATCGGAAGTCTAATGTATGCAATGTTATGTACTCGTCCAAACATATACTTTGCAGTATGGATTGTCAGTAGGTATCAGTCCAATCCTGGTTATGCACATTGGATTGCTTTAAGAATGTCCCCAAGTATCTTAAGAGAACGAGGAACTATGTGCTCGTGTATGGAAATAAGGATTTGATCCTTACAGACTGACTCCGATTTTCAGACTGATAAAGACTACAGAAGATCTACTTCAGGATCGGTGTTCACTCGAAATGGATGAGCAATCGTATGAAGAAGTATTAAGTAGAGCTACATTGCAAACTCCACAGTGGAAGTAGAATATGTTGCTGCATGTAAAGTAGTCGAGAAGCAATATGGCTTAGGAAGTTTCTAACTGATCTAAAAGTTGTTCCAGACATGCATCTGCCAATCACTTTGTATTGCGATATCAGTGGGGCAGTAGCGAACTCCAAAAAACCTATAAGCCGTGAGCGCAGAAAATATATTGAGCGCAAATATTATCTCATCAGAGAGATCGTGCTAAGAGGAGACATTATTGTGAGACAAATAGCATTTGAGCACATTATTGCTTATCCATTTACAAAAACCCTCCCGACTAAGATTTTTAAGGGTCACCTGAAGAGTTTAGAACTACGGATAGAATAAATAGGGCAAGTGAGAGAAATGGTGGGTATGAGATGTCCTAATTTATTGTATTTAAATTTATCTCACAATACTCAACTTTATTGTAACCCACTGGGAGTTTTAGTCCAAGTGGGAGTTTGTTGGGTTGTATGTTCTAAAACTCGTAGTTTGTAAACAATAAACATATATAAAGTTTATTCAGACAAATGTTGTTAAATGAAAATGAATTGGTTGTTTAATAACTCTAAATCCAATAAACTATAAACCCTTGGCTATTGTCATAAATACTTGAACTTTTTGTAGAGACATAAATTAGATCAAGCTCGAGTAAAATAGCCTAAACAGTCTATAGTACTTGGATTAGTAGGGTACCTATTTCTGGAGATACTATAAAATACTACCTGCTTTATAATTGTTACTAATATTGTAAAGTGTCATAAACGATGTGATCAGTTCGTTCATGTAGAGACATGTGAGTGGGGGTGTTCTATACGATGAGATTGTGTAAAACTGACCACGAAATAATTACCGTTACGTATTAACACCGTTTACGGTTAACACTGGTTAATTTCACTTCTTGATGACATGATAACTTGATCTAAATCCTGAGCTGTCTATGAACTCCTGTTTATTCGGGATTGTTCCTTGATCTGCATAGGTGAAGGTAAGCTCAGCAGCTGCTCAATATGCCTCTCATTTTAAGGATAAGACCGGGTAGATAGCTGGAGACAGAGAATCTACAAGATGGAATTCACTCCTACCCAGTTTAAGAATAGTAGAAAGGTCGTTTCTTTGAGGGTTGATCCCGGGTCTTGAACCTCATCCTCTCGTTGGCTTGAGAGGGAATGGATTTGGTGATTAAGATTCTAAATCAATTGTTCATTAGAGGGGCAGTGGTACTTAAGGATAAAATATGTAACTCGGAGGTAAAACAGTAATTGACCTAGCTGAGATTACAAACAACCTGTGAAGGATCAACTTATCGATGATGGTTATATCAAATGGACACAAAATATATCTACAGTGAGGGGAGTGCAACTACAGGTTATAGTAGGCAGTCCTGTCAGTTAACAAATGTTGATTAACTAGGTTAAAGAGTTTGATTGGTTAGTCTTAGATCGTTGGAGCCCATGATCTGTAGGTTCATCAGGTCTCCTTGCTAGCTCACTACAGACAAAATTGAATAACTAGATGAAATTATAATTTGAAATGTTCAAATTTGGCCTTTAGGAAAAATTGTATTTTATATAAGATATAATCTACAATTAATTATTTTTGGAGAGTATTTTTTTATATTAAATTATTTAATTAAATATTTTTCTAAAATATGGAAAATATATTTCATTTTTTTAATAAAAAACTAGTTAGTGGAAAAATCCAATTGTTGGGTTTTCCCACTAATTAAGTGGGTTTTGAAGTAGCTTATGTCGAGCTTGACATCTATATTATTCATGCTAATGGAGTTTAAGGTGGAGGTCATGCAAGAAGAGTTTTTGCATGTTTTTGGTTTATAAATAGGTTTTAATTTTCAATTGTTAAAAATTAATGCTTCCTTGAATATTCAATAATCTTCCACAAAAAACCTCTTTTACTCTCCAAATAATTTAGTGAAATTCCATATCTTTCATTAAAAATTCTGTCCCACAACCGTGTTCTTCAATTGGAGAATGGCGAGGATTCGTTGTTGGTGATGCCGATTGCTCATGGAGATGAAGATTTTGTGGAAACTATAACTCTCTTTGTATGCTTAATTCTAGTTTATTTAATGTAATTAGAGCGTTATTGATCAATTGCTTCCACTGTGCATGGTCTTTTTTTATCCATCATAGGGGGACCTAATGGACCTATAACTCATGGGCTCCAACGATACGAGATTAACTGGCTAAACTCTTTAACCCAGTTAACCAAAATTCATTAACTATCAGGTCACTCCACTAAAGCTCAGTAGTTCCACTCCCCCCACCTTAGATATATCGTGTCCACTCGATATAACCATGATTAGTAAGTTAATCCTTCACATGTTGTTCCTAATAATGGCTGGGTCAATAGCTGTTTTACCCCCAAGATTACTTCTTGTTCCTTAAGTTCCACTGATCCTCTAATGAACAATTGATTTGAGATCCAATCATCAAACCGAGTCTCTCTTTGGCCAATGAGAGGGTGGGGCCCCTTGTTCAAGACCCGGAGCCAACACTTAAGGGAACCACCTCTCTACTATCCCTAAAAGTGGGTAGGAGTGAATTTCATCTTTCACATTATGTCCCCAACTATCTACCCGGTCTTACCCCTAAAATGGGAGGATTATTGAGCCGACCCTGTTGAGCCAACCCTCACCCCTGCAAATCTAAGGATAATCCCGAATAAACAGGAGTTCATAGTTAGCTCAAGATTAAGGTTAAGTTACTTAGGTCATTGCTTTGATATAGTCAGTCTTTAAATAATAAACAACGTTATAAAGTAAGATTGACTTATTTCATAGTCCGATCTTATATAAACTCATTGCATAGGGCGCTCCCACTCCTCATATCTCCACATGAATGAATTAAGATTACATAGTTTGTAACACTTTACAACGATTGTAACAACTATAGAGTGGGCCGCATTCGATATTGTTACCAGAATAAGATACCCAGTCTTATTCATATACTATAGATCATTTTGGCTATTTACTGAACTTAATCCACTCTTATATCTCCACATAAAATTTAAGTATTCATATAATAGCCATGAATCTTTAAGTTTATTGGATTTAGTCTTAACAAGTGCAATTTATATATTCAACAACAACTTTATTGAATAAACGTCAATAACATCTTTATTGAAAATAGAATATATTTATAGCTTACAAACTATAAGTTTTAGGACATAAAACTCAACAAACTCCCACTTGGAATAAAACTTCAGTGGATATATATATACAAATATAATGTTGAGTAACGAGAGAATAAATACAATAAACTAGGACATCATATACTTAGTAAACAAGTTAATCATGTTCACACAAAAATTGTGATCCTCGTGTATATATCGACACATCATCTCCATCGCTACAACCATGAGAATTGTATTCACTTGAATGACTATAATTACCATTGTAATAACCATGATTACCATTGTTATAGACACACCATACGTTCAAGCTCCTCCGTGCTTGAAGCAAATGAGTATGCATCAAATCAAACATCATTGTTCATGGATTTTTCAATTTTTAATTGTTGGAAATTAAAGTTCAAGATGGCAAAAGAATCAAAACTCACATCAATTCAAGTTTTAGATGATATTATGTGAAAATTATATGCAAAAAAATCATACAATGTTAAAATATAGGATTTTTGTCCCCTTACAAGTTTGTTTATTGAAAATTGAAGTTTCTTAAACAAAACTCACATCATTTCAAGTTTGAGATGAAATGAAGTGAAAATTCAATGCAACGAGTTTAATGAGGCTAAAAGTTTTACTAAAAGTACAAGAACGAAAAAAAGTGTGTTTGGGCGAATACAGTTCGACTGAGATACACTATTCTTCCATTCTCGTTAAACATAACTTTAAAAAACCTAAGTGTTGGTATCAACAAGAACAAAGCATTGTTGGAGAAATTTCAAGGTAAGCTAAACCATGCCATGACAACATCCCTAGTGAGATTGGCTGTGTGCACGATGACTATTGGAGAATCCCGTGATTCAAGTCTTGTGGCTCCCGCTCCCCTAAATGAACACTGATGCCTTTTGAAACTAAAAGTAATGCAAAGACATGGGGTAGGTGGTGCATGACTCCACCGGATCTCCAATATGCGTCGGTTTCCAAAAGTTTACTTAGGAGCAATTGATCAAGTTTTTAGAAGCCCGAGCTGTCATTGAGGGCTTTCATTATCTCCTATCCATCCCTACCCTCTCTCCTTTTTTATTATGGTTGAATATGGTCTTTAGGAGGTGGTTGCTTTGGTTAATATAGGCTCATTAGAGCTTATCAAGGTGAAGAATGCACTTGATGAGAAGAATAGGCTGGTGAGACATTTAAGAATTATCTATATCTTATTTTGCCCTTGTGTTTTTAATCAAGATGTAGGGAAATGATGGGATTCTTGTTACTCTAATTGGATTTTGGATGTAATTAACATTGACTTTTGTTACCTGTCCCTTAATCGGGGTTATTTGCATGATTTATCGTTTTTAAATGCATAGTATAGTAATGCAAAACTTGGAATGCAAGAACAAAAGTATAGCACGTGGAAACAATATCAATTTTCAGAGAATACAGGTCTCAACTGCAATTTACGAAAAGTCTCGGGAAAAAAAAAACTGCAATTATTTACGAAAAAGAACGTGGAAAATATATGAATTAAGCATCATAAGTGGTGCAAAGTGCAATTTCAGTTTCATTTTGGCATGGGAAGAGTGCTGTGGAAGTTTTCAGAATTTACACAACATAAAAAGGCTTCTCCACCGCGCCATTTTCTTGCGCCAAAATTAACACGAACAGAAAGCAAATTGATTTTCAATCCGGTGCACCGAAGTCCACGAAGCTCAAATTCACCTCCTCATTCATCAATGGATTTTCGTTTTTCCTCTCTCGTGGTTAATGATTCTAAACCTTTCTCTTTGTTCCGGTGAATTGGAAGCAAGACAATGGGGGATTTGCAATCAGAATCGAGTGTCTTCAGTGTTCGGATCGTCTCCATCGACTACTACCTTGCACCTCCAATTCCAGGCCTCGGCGTATCCTACAGTAGCTTTCAAGGTAAACTTCGCTTCTCTTTCGCATTATGTTATGGTTTGCTTAGTTTATCACCTGTCGTGTCGACCGTGGGTTTCTTTTGATTTTCAGTTTTGGTAGTCAAGGTCAGGTTTAGGATTCTTTATGCGAATTTATAATCTTAAGTCGATGGTAGAATGATAATGGGAAGAGATTTTATACTCTGTTTTTATTCGTTCGTTCTCAACATGGCTACTATTTGAACTCGAATAAAGCAAGTGTAAAACATGAGTATAGATATTATTTGCTATATATATTATCCCCTTTATTTTTCTCGAGTACAAACTTGTCTTTGGGGTTTACTAATGCATTATTTCGTATCATTTAATTTGAAGGCGGGAAGGTGAACGAGGTCCCTGTATTGAGAATATATGGTTCCACTCCAGCTGGTCAGAAAACATGCGTCCATGTTCATGGAGTAAGTACTGTTACTGAGTCTCGAATAGACATTTGATTATGTATATATAATTTTAGAAAATTGAGTTTTCGTTGACAAGAAGAGAGAATAAAAAGCAGTATGTACTAACTATTCACAGAAGTGGGGGGTGGGGTTGTTAAACCCAACTTTTGTATACAGCTCTCACTTGGGTGTAAACTCACCCCATCTTTTTGTAATTATGGTATTACATCACTTACTACACAGTAGAATACTATTATGTAATCTTATACGACAATTTGCCTTTTTGTAATTTCAAGACATCAATGAAATTTCTCTAACTGTTTCTCATTCAAAAAAAAAAAAAAAAAAAAAGAAGAAGAAGAAGAAGAAAAGAAAAGAAAAAAAAAGAAAGAAGAAAAAAAAAGAAGAAAAGAAAAAAACCCAACGGAAAATTACATAAGTCTTTGAGACCGAATCCCAAAGAAAGGAATTGAACTTGACGAAAGTTCGTATCTTCCACGATAAACAACAAGACTTCAGAGCTCCCCTCTTTTCAATAATGTGCCTTTCATCTCTTGGTGTAACTTGAGCCCCCTTTTGTAACTATAGTTTATCCTATCTCATAGCTCAATGAATAGCTTTCTGTAAACATATTGACTGGAAGCGGTTCGATTCATTTTTGTGATTTCATCATATCAATGAAATATTTAACCTATTAAAAAATGGTTTAACAAGGAAAGAAGAGCTAGGAAATTTGACATCTCTTTATCAGATAGAAGGGCCAAAGTTTTTGACATCTCTATTTTCAGATGGAGAAGTACACCATGACCACAAATAAGAAAGGAGAAAGTAGATCTCCCCGTTTGGTTTTCCTTGGAAAAAAAACCCCTAATTTATCTTGAAGACAATGCCTTGTTTCTTTTAAACTTGGTATTCTTCTAATGCCTCTTTCCTAGTTTTTTATCCAAGATATGTCTTCTGCTTGCAAAATCCCCTTGAGGAGAAGAGATGGTACTAGGTTCATTGTTGTAAAGCCTTAAGTTAATTATTATTATTGTTTTGGTAATATATGTCTCTTGGTCAGCACGAGATTATTAATCGACCAAGTCATTTTTCTTCAATGTATTCAACTGCCATTTTTAAGTGCATGTATACAACTTTATACGAACATACGTGTATGCATGCATGTTTTAAAATTAGGTTTTATTTTTGTAGGTTTTACCCTATTTATATGTGCCGTGCTCAGAGATTTCATTGCAGTTGCACTGCAAAGGTATGCAACTCACGAATGTGATTATAGTTTTATTTTGGTTATCAAGCCTATTCCATGAGCATGTTACTGTCATGTTTCATATTATTTAATTTTACATTACTTTCCTGATAACAATTTAATCTATTATGTCTGTATATAATAGTAAAAACATTTAATTATTATAAATATCCTTTGAAGTCAATACTGATGTAAATGTAACTCAACAATTAAGGCATCCCTACTAACCTAGGCCGTAGGATGTATTATTCTCAAAATATACTTGGAATCTAATCTAGGATTCAGCTTGTTGAACACCAGCAAAATTCAGCCGTTATTGCTCTCCTTAAATTTTGAAGAAATAAGGTTGGCTATGAAGAATCTTGGTAAAGACAAGGCACGGGGACCAGATGGTTATACTACTTATTTTTTCTTGAAGTATTGGCCTCTTTGTAGAGTAGATTTTCTAAGTTTCTTTGATGAATTTCACGACAAAAGTCACTTAAATTCCTGCACGAAAGAGGACTTTATATGCCTGATGCTGAAAAAGAAGCTGCTGTTTCTGTAAAGGACTTTTGATCAAGTAGTCTTACAACCTCGATATACAAAATTATTGCAAAAGTTTTAGCAGAGCGTTTGAAGAACGTAATGCTGACATTATTTCTTATTCTCAGAGCGCATTTGTTGAAGGGAGTCAGATTTTAGATCCTATTATTATTGCCAAGCCGTGGAAGATCATAGATCAAAACATAAGGGATGGACTCTCAAATTGGATTTAGAGAAAGCTTTTGACCGTATGGACTCGGAATTTCTAGAGGAAGTGGTGAAACTCAAGGGCTCCTATCAAAATGAATTGGTTGGATCAACGATTGTGTTAAAAACTCTACATTCTCTATTTTTATTAATCAATGACCCCCGTGGCCAAATTTTAGCTTCTAGTGGGATTAGACAAGGAAACTCACTATTGTCTTTTCTTTTTCTTCTCGTTAGTGAAGTTTTGAGCAGCCTTATTGGCACGATTCATGCCAATTGTGTATTTAAAGACTTTATCATAGGCAAAGATAAAGTTCATGTCCCCATTCTACAAGTTGCTGATGACACACTCCTATTTTGTAAGTATGATGATGACATGCTCGATACTCTTATACTTACTATTAAATTATTTGAATGGTGCTCAGATCTAAAAGTAAATTGGAAAAAAAGTTGCTTTGCATATGCTTAATGTGGACGATGCTAAGTTGCACTCAACATCTTCTAGTTTGAAACGTGAAGGGGAATCTTTGCCTTTTATGTATTTTGGTCTCCCTTTAGGGGGTTACTCACAGATAGTTAATTTTGGCAAGATAAAATTCAAAAGAAGCTAGATAGGTGGAAAACATTCAATCTATCAAGAGGAGGAAAATTGACACGCAACTCAATTCTATCTGACATGCCCATTTGTTACATGTTGATTTTCTCCATGCATCCCAAAGTTAATATGGAAGTGGAAAGAGTTTTGTTTGTTTTGTTTTTTTTGGATGGTTCAAAGGGAGATTAATCATATAGTAAAATGGGAATTGGTTTGTAAAGCACAAACTGATGGTGGTTTGGGCATTGGCAGCTTGAAATTAAAAAATATGGCATTTTTGGCTAAGTGGGGTTGGAGATTTATGCTTGAAAAAGATTTTCTTTGACATAAAGTGATTCAAAGCATTCATGGCATCGATATTTATCATTGGCACACCTCAGGGAAATATGGTTGAGGCTTCGTATCCCATGGATTAACATTTCCAAGGTTTGGAAACATGTTGAGTCTTTCGCATCCTTCAAGCTTGGAAATGGCAGTAGATTCTATTTTTCGTTAGGCATATGAGTCTATGATTCTTCCTTGAAATCGTGCTTCCTTTGTTTGTTCAGACTATCAATTCTTCGTAATGGTTCATTTTTTTGACCATTTGGATAGTGATACTCTTTCCTAGAATATCATGCTTCGTCCTTTACTTAAGGATGAAGAGATGATGGGTTTTTAGCATATGCCTGGTGTTAAATCACCAATTGCCTCAAAAACTTAAGTTGATGAGTGTAGGTAAATCGTATCTTCTAACACTCTCCTCACTTGTGGTCTTGAAATATGTAGAAAACTTAACAATTAGAAATCAATATTAATTAGGGAGGAAATAACATTGCAGGGTTTGAATGTAAGACCTCCTAAACCACTTGCTTGATATCACATTAAATTACTGATCCAAAAATTTAAGTTGATGAGTGAAGGTAAATTTAATATTATATCATCTAACACTTGAAATTTTAGTAGAAAGAAGGTGGCTGCATTTCCGGATACAAGAAGCTGGTCCTTTGATCTTTTGGGTAGTTTTATTATGAAATCTCGTTCAAAGTATTTGACAGCATCAAGCCAAAAACTAGTAAGGTAAAAAATGCTCTCCCCGTAAAAAATGCTCTTCCCTCTCTCCTCCTTTCCTCCCTTCCCCCACGCCCTCCCTTCCGACCACCCCACCGGAGCTCACCATGCCTTCCCTAACCTTCCCTCCTTCTAACCGCCTCTCTCACCCCTCTCCTTCCAACCTTCTTCCGGCTCCTATCATTCCACCGAACTCCTCTCTCACTCTGTTTCTGCCCTGTTTCCAGCCATGGTTTCTTTCTCTTGCCGTATCCTTGACCACACCTTCCATATGGAGCAAGAAGGATCGAACTTCCTTTTAAAAGACATAAAAAAAGGACAGTCCATTCTTCTCTCCTTAACCTCAGTTAAATGGCTTCTTGAGAGCTTTCGCAGACTATTATATGGTTCCACCTTTGAGTTTTTCCTTCTAAAGGAAAGAGTTGATCAAAGCTTCATGAGGCTTGCCAAATTTCGTGCAAAGTAGAATTGGTTTGTAGAATGTGCTGTATGGCCAATCACAGGAGGAAGAAGGAACATCCACATCTCGTTCGGCAATGAAAAAGCAAGCTGGCAAGACTTAAAGGAGGTGATCGATAGCTGCATCCAATACTTTAGAAAATCTCCTATTCTCCAGGTTAGTTCTTCTTCATCTCCTCCCTCTCCTAAACATAGTCCAGCCGGTCGTACCAGCCCTACTCCACCTCCCTGTGGGAACTCTGCCCTCCCATCTTTCCCTACTCCACATGCGAAGAAACAGAGCAACCTTGCTGTCTGGTTAAAGAAGAATGATGATGTCTTGCCTGAAAATTTTAGTAACCTCTGGATTATCTCAAGACTTATGGCATCAAATGGGTGGAAGGAAATTGCGGTAGAACTAAGAAAGTGCCTAGGCACCAATGTCATCATTAATCCTCTGTTTGCAGACAAAGTCCTCATCAAACTAAGCCAAGGAAACCTCAACGAAAAAGTGCCAATGCAGGGTAAATGGACTAAGTTTGGCCCTTTTCATCTTCATCTGGAAAAATGGAATTCATTCAGTCCTGGAAGGCCCTCAGTAATGCAAGGTTATGGGGGTTGGATCACAATCAAAAACCTTCCCTTATATTATTGGTGTAGGAAAACTTTTGAAGCAATTGGGGCTTATTTTGGTGGTTTAATTGCTATTGCATCAGAAACTTTTAATCTCATCAACTGTTTAGAAACAAAAATTCAAGTCAGGAAGAATTTATGTGGATTCATGCCAACCACCATTGAAATTAAGGATGATATTCATGGAAGTTTTTACTTAAACTTTGGTGATATTGCTTGCTGTCATCAGCCTTCAAAACTACTCCCTAAAGTCTTGCTTAAAGACTTCTCCAACCCAATAGACCTAGTTCGGTTACAAGATGGTCGAAAGGATGAAGATGCCTCCTCCCAATTTGATTTAATTGATTTATCCAATTGGTCTTTCCTATTGTCAAATAAATCCAAGCCTAAGTTCTTACGAAATCCAAGTGCAAAAGTAGAAAAGTTGAAAGAAATCCAAAAGCCACAGACTTCAAATATCAATCTGGGAGAAATAAGGGAAGTCGAAAAAGCCATTTTGTTTTTTTAATGAGGCTGATGAAGCAAATCACTTAATTCTGGAAGTTGAGAAGTACCCCCCCCCCCTCACTCACAGCCGCAACCTTCTGAAAAGGCTTTTTTCAGTCAAAAGAAGTTGAGAAGCCCCCTTGCAACCGCAGTCATTCGAAAGATCCCTCTGGCATATTTAAAGGAAACCGAAAAGCCCCCTGAATTAATTGTTGTTTCAGATAAGGCTCCTTGTTTAAATTTTGAAAACTCCTCGTGTTCCATGGTTAGATTAATTCATTTGCTGCCATTAAGATGAAAGAGAAAAGAAGTTGAAAAGCTACCTGTGCCAAAAAAAAAAAGAAAGCAAAATTTTTGTCCCTTGCATTGTGGTGCTCCCTTCAGTTTCTTCTCAGTTGAGCATGTCTTAGCCAAGCCCGAAACCCAAGCTACCCATCGGTCTTCCTCTTCCCCTGTTCTCTGCCTTAATTCCTTTCCCCTCGCTCTCCCCTGTTTTTCCAGATCACTCGACCTCCCTGCCTTCACTACCCTCAAACATTCGATCCCCTCCTTGCCCTTCTCTCCCCTGTCCTAACAGAGCAATCTTTACCTCTGTCTCTGCATCCTTCAAGCCTCCTCTTCCTCCCTTCAATATTAAACCAGCCCTTAAACCTAGCAAAACAAACCAGAAACGGCTAAACAGAGCCCGCCACCCCTCTTGCCTTTTCAAAACTTTTCCCAAGCACTTTATCAGAAGAAAGCACCTGAGGGAACACCCCAAAAGCCTCGGACTCACCCTCAACTCAGTCTCCACCCAGCCCCAAGAAGCCAGGAATGGCTAAATAGAGCCCGCAACCCCTCCTGCCTCGTCAAAACTTTTCCCAAGCACTTTATCAGAAGAAAGCACCCGAGGGAACACCCCAAAAGCCTCGGACTCACCCTCAACTTAGACTCCACCCAGCCCCAAGAAGCTAGAATCCCTTCTTTTCCAAAGCAACCTTTTAATTCCAGGTCAGATTATGCATCTTCTTTTCCCCCTTACAACCCAACTGGACCACTACCAAAAGAAATCCCTATTTTCACCCCTAAAACTCAATCAATCATGGAGAAAGATTGCCCTCCCGATTCCCCTTTTAGTATCAGTACAGAGGAAAACGATTGGCTCATCAATTCAGAAGATCAAGATGAGCCAATTCCGGAAGAAACCCTACTTGCTGACCTAACTACCCTGTTTCAAACAGGGGAGGACCTTACTGTCTAGACTAAAACCCCCAACCCTTCCCATCCAGCCCCCCCTTCAACCTCTTCTGACCTTCCAGCACACCTACTGAGTTTAGTCACTGACTGCAGCCTATTATTGGACTAATCATTGGTTGTTGGAACACCAGAGGTCTCAAAGACATTAATAAAAGATTGGCCCTTAAATGATTCTGAAAGAAAATTAACCCTTCAATTGTGCTAATTCAAGAATCCAAGAAGGAAAATTTTGATGCAAGTTTCATTAAATCTTTATGGAGTTCTAAAGATGTTGATTGAGAATTTGTTGAATCTTTTGGTGCTTCTGGTGGGTTGTTAACAATGTGGGACACAAGTTTAATTTCAGTAATAGAAACCCTCAAAGGTGGTTACTCCCTCTCAATTAAATGCAACACTAGTTGTAAAAAGACTTGTTGGGTCACTAATGTATATAGGCCAACCGATTACAAAGAAAGAAAATTTGTGTGGGAAGAACTTCTTTCCTTGGTAGCTTATTGTGAGGACGCATGGTGTATGGGTGGCGATTTTAATATCACAAGATGGGCACACGAAAGATTCCCCTTGGGTAGAAGCACTAGAGGCATGAGAAAGTTTAATAAGTTCATTGAGCAAGCAAAACTCATGGAAATCTGGTTGAGTAATGGAAAGTTTACGTGGTCAAGGAAAGGTATCATTGTTTCAAGATCCTTACTAGATCGCCTCTTCATATCAAAAGGTTGGGATGAGTTATTTGAAAATTCTAGAACCAATAGACAAGCCTGGATTTTTTCAGACCACTACCCAATTTTATTAGAAGCCGGCTCATTCAGTTGGGGTCCTTCACCATTCAGGTTTTGCAATAGTTGGCTACTAAACAAAGATTGCATCTAAATTATGGAGAAAGCATGGTTTGACAGCAAAGTACACGGTTGGGCTGGTTTTGTACTAAATCAGAAGCTGAAAGATGTGAAAACAACAATAAAACAGTGGCATCACAACAATAAGGAAGAATTAAAACAGAAAGAGGAGAGGCTACTAGTAGAAATAGAAAATTGGGATACACTTGCTGAGAATTCCCCACTTTCCAGCACTGATTATGCAGCTTGGTCTTCTTCAAAATCAGAACTAATGGCCTTATATAGGTTGGAAGAAATTAACCTATTGCGGAAGAGTAAACTAAACTGGCTCAAGCAGGGAGATGAGAATTCAAGCTTCTTTCACAGATTCTTAGCAGCAAAAAAGAGGAGAAATTTTATAAACAAGTTAGTTGATGAGCAAGGGGTCCCAACAAAGTCGAGTGCAGAAATTGAAAGCCTAATACTCCACTTTTACAGCAGCCTTTATCTAAAATCTCCAGGGCAGAGGCATTTCCCTTTAAATCTAGATTGGCCTTGTGTGAACTCGAATCAGAATCTTCTCTTGCAAAATAATTTTTCAGCCACAGAAATCCTCTCAGCCATAAAAACCCTTGGCAAAAGTAAAGCCCCAGGCCCCGATGGCTTCACCATAGAATTTTTGCTGAAATTTTGGTCTATTCTCAAAACAAGCTTCCAAGATACCTTTAATGACTTCTACAAGAATGGCAAGATCAATGCGTGTATAAAAGAGAATTTCATTTGTTTAATTCAAAAGAAGAAAGTAGCAATCAAGGTAAGTGATTACAGACCCATTAGCTTAACCTCATTAATCTACAAAGTCATTGCTAAGGTGTTAGCCGAGAGATTGAAAGAGGTAATGTCCGACATCATTACTCCCTCCCAATGTGCTTTCATAGCAGGAAGGCAAATTTTGGATCCCATACTTATAGCCAATGAAGCGGTGGAGGAGTATAGAGCAAAAAAGAAGAAGGGTTGGATCCTTAAACTTGATATGGAGAAAGTTTTCGACCGAGTTGATTGGGATTTTCTAGAAAAAGTGCTTCGGGCTAAGAACTTCAATCAGAAATGGATAAAATGGATCTTGGGATGTGTCAAAAACCCATTTTACTGGTTGTTCATTAATGGGAGACCAAGGGAAAGAGTAGCCGCTTCAAGAGGGCTTAGACAAGGTGATTCTCTCTCCCCTTTTCTTTATCTTCTAGTTAGTGAAGTTTTGAGTGCATTAATTTCCAAACTCAACCAATCCGGCATCATTGAAGGTTTTTAAGTAGGCAAAGAGCAAGTTCAAGTCTCCATACTCCAATTTGCGGATGATACCTTATTGTTTTGCAAATATGACAGCACTATGCTGTTAAAACTTAAGCATACAGTGGAGCTCTTTGAATGGTGTTCAGGGCAGAAGGTAAATTGGGATAAATCAGCACTCTATGGCATTAATGTGGATGATAGTGAGCTCTATACTACAGCAGCTTCATTGAATGTTTCGTTTGACCACCTCCCTTTCTATTATCTAGGGTTGTCTCTAGGGGGCTACCCGAAAAGAGCCTCCTTTTGGCAGCCGGTCTTAGATAAAGTACAAGGTAAACTCGGCAAATGGAGAAGATTCAATCTATCTAGGGGTGGAAGAGCCACTCATTGCACCTCCGTCCTTTCAAACCTTCCAACCCATTACTTGGCCATCTTCTTTATGCCCGAAGGGGTAGCAACTAAAATGGAAAGGTTTATACGAAGCTTCTTTTGGGAAGGCAATAAGGGCAGCAAGCAAAATCACTTAGTTAAATGGGAATTGGTTTAAAAACCTTTAGCAGATGGTGGTCTAAGTCTTGGGGGGCTCAAAGCTATGAACATTGCACTCCTTGCTAAATGGGGGTGGAGATTGTTCAATGAGGAAAACTCTCTTTGGGGCAGAGTTGTTAGAAGTATTCATGGTAAGGATGCTTTTGATTGGCATACGACAGGGAAAGGAGGTAGAAGTTTGAAAAGTCCATGGATTAGCATCTCAAAGACATGGCTTAAGGTAGAATCATTGGCCACTTTCAAACTAGGTAATGTCAGTCGAATTGCTTTCTGGTTAGACACCTGGGAAGGACCCTCCCCCTTCAGTATCCTTTTTCTTAGCTTATTTAGAATCACCATGCTCCCCAATGGCTCAGTTGCCGATCATTGGGACAATAGCATAGCTTCGTGGTCCATTACTTTCCGAAGATCGTTTAAAGATGAAGAAGTGTTGGCCTTCCAAGACTTGTTGAGGAAAATTGTAAGTAGAAGCCCTTCTCTTTCTTTTGATAAAAGAGTGTGGTCCATCTCAACCACTGGCCAATACACCGTTAAATCCCTCAAAAGCCACCTAACACCATTCTCCCCCTTGGAAAAACCCATCTTCTCGGCTATTTAGAAAACAAAAAGTCCAAGAAGAGTCAACATCCTTATTTGGATTATGCTTTTCGGTCAGTTGAATGTAGTTGAAGTCCTTTAGAGAAAGCAATCAACATCCTCCCTTTCCCCCACAGTTTGCCCATTCTGCCTACATCATAGTGAGGACTCCCTTCACCTTTTCTTTACATGCCTTTATTCAAATTGGTGTTGGAAAAAGCTGCTATGTTTGTTCAATCTTTCATGGACCTTGTGCAATGATTTCAAAAGTAACGTGTTTCAGCTCCTTGCCGGCCCCATCTCCTACAAATCCATCCATTTGTTATGGGGTAATGCTGTAAAAGCCTTATTGGCAGACCTTTGGTTTGAAAGAAATCAAAGGATTTTCCATAACAAAGCCACTAGATGCCAAGACAGCTTTGAAGCCGCCCGTCGTCAAGCCTCCTCCTGGTGCCTCCTTTCCGTGCCTATAGCCTTTCAGATTTCAACCTCAATTGGGGGGCCTTTATCTCAACCTCTCCTATCGGACAACACTAAACTTTTCCAAATTTCCAGATTTCAGCAACACTTATTGAACTTTTTATATATTTACATAAGTTTCAGGCCACTGTTTTGGCTTTATCTTTAGTTATTCACTTTTGATGTTTCTTTAGGCTTTGTCCTCATTTTGTAATCTTGTTATTATATCTCCCAGTTATGGGTTAGAATTGGAGATGATGAGGGTGCTAAGGGAGTGTCAACCTAGTTGAGACGTCCGGGTGAATCTCCTGATCCTTTTACAAGCACTTGTATTTTCGCTTTACTCTTTGTATAACTCTCTTGTACTTAGAGCTTTCGCTCCTCTCTATTTATTAATACAATGAATCGTTTCCTTTTCAAAAAAAAGTATTTGACAGCATCTTCACCTACAAAAGAAAGTGGTTGTATTTGCAAGAGCATTGAGAAGTTTTTGAGAGATTTTCTTTGGGATGGGGTGGAGAAAAGGAAAGGGTCTCATTTAGTTAGATGGGAACTTATTGAGCAAACTATGAATCGGGGGGGAGGGTTGGGGGGTTGAGCTCAAAAATTCAAGGATTTTGACAAAGCTCTATTGGCTAAATGGCTTTGGCATTTTCCCCTTGGGCCGGGTTCCTTGTGGCAGAGGATTATTGTGAGCAAACATGGTCCCCACCCTTGTGAGTGGGTGGTGCAAGGGGTTAAAGGCACGCGTCAAAATCTGTGGAAAGATATTTCTTTTCAGCTCCCTTCTTTTTGCCATCTTGTCTATTGTGTTGTGGGAGAAGGTAAGGAAATGTATTTTTTGAAAGATCTTTGGGTGGGGAATAGACCCCCCTCCCCTTCTGCATTTTCTAGGTTGTATCGTTTGTCCTCTTTGAAAAATTGTTTCTTGTTGGATTTTTTGGTTTGGTCGGGGAATTCTGTTTCATTCTCCTTCGGGTTCCGTTGGCCGTTGTCCAATAGGGAAACGACGGAGGTGGCCTCTTTTCTTTCCTTGCTTGAGGGTTCTGACTTTAGGCTTGGGAGAAGGAATGTTTGTATTTGGAGTTCTAATCCTTTGAAAGGCTTTTCTTGCAAGTTGTTCTTTAGGATTTTATTAGATTCCTCTCATATTGTTGAATCGGTCTTTGATGCTTTATAGAGGATTAAGATTTCGAAGAAAGTTAAGTTCTTTGCCCGACAAGTTTTGCTTGGTCATGCAGATACGATGGATAGGCTTGTGAGAAAGATGCCTCCGTTAATGGGTCATTTTTATGTTGTATCCTTTATCGGAAGGCAGAAGAAAACCTGGATCACCTTTTCTAGGGGTTTGTTTGTGAGATTTGTGTGGAATGGTTTCTTGCAGGAGTTTGATTTTGTGCTTGCTCATTAGAGGGATGTGCGGTTGATGATCGGGAAGTTCCTCCTTCTGCCTTTTAAAGAGAAAGGTCGTTTTCTGTGGTCTGCATGGATGTGCACTTTATTGTGGGACCTTTGGGGGGAGATGAACAGTAGGGTGTTTCGTCGTGTGGAGAGGGACCCTAACGAGTTTTGGTCTTTATTAAGGTTTCATGTTTCTCTTTGGGCTTTGGTTTCGAAGATCCTTTGTAATTATTTCCTAGGCAATATCTTACCTAGTTGGAAGTCTTTCTTTAGTGGGGTTTTCGTGAGCTTGATTTTTTGTATGCACTTATGTTCTTTCATTTTTTCCCAATGAAAGCAGTTGTTTTTATTAAAAAAAAATGAGGTTTATTCGGCCATATGGAAATCTAAATGTCTCAAGCACATCAATATTCTTATTTTTTTTTTGAAAAGGAAACAATTCATTATATTAAAAAAAATGTGAGCTAAGGCCCAAAGTACAAGAGTGTTATACAATGAACGATACAACGTCCAAAAACCAAAAGGATCAGTAAGCGCACCCGGGCATCTCAACTAGGTTGACACCCCCTTAGCACCCTCATCACTTCCAAGAAAATAAAATTAAAAATAAAACTAGTAATAAGAGAATAGAACAAACAACACTACAAGCCCAAACAATGGCCGAACAATGGGGGAGAAAAACAAAACAAGACCGTCTAAAAAAACCAAGGAAAAAAGCAAACTACTGACGAGGCTAAGAACCGCTGTTGGGAAGGGAGATTAAAGCTCTCCAGTTGAGATTGAAATCTGATAAAATGTAGCTATTAAAAGGCTTGGAGAGGATACACCAGGAAGAGGCATGACGACGGGTGGATTCGAGGCGGTCTTGGCAACCAAGAGATTTATCATGAAACATCTTTTGATTTCTTTCAAACCAAAGTTCTGCCAAAAGAGCTTTGACCGTGTTAAACCAAAGCAAACGGCTGGATTTATGGATGTTTGTTCCAACTAATAGCTGCAGCACGTTACCCCTGAAATCATTGCTCATAACCCATGAAATATTGAAGATGGACAACTTCTCCCAGTACCAAGCTGAATAGGAGCACGCAAAGAAGAGGTGGAGAGAATCTTCGATAGAATGTAGGCACAAAGGACAGATTGAAGGGGAAATATAGTTGGATGACAACTTCCTTTGTAAAACCGAGGCTACATTCAGCTGTCCATAAAGCATTATCCAGACAAGAATACTAATCCTTCGAGGGCTACTTGTCTTCCACAAGGCCGAGAAAAGAGATTTGTCCAAAGGGGAGGAGGGGGAAAGGTGTATTTTAAGGATGTTGACCGTGAAAAGACCTGAGGCTGAAATAGACCGACCCTTTATCAAATTCAACTGAAACTCTTCTTGCTGCAAGAACCCCAAGCAACTCTTGAAAAGAAAACATCTCCTCATCTTTAAGCAAATGGCGGAAGGAAATCGACCAAGCGGCCAGTCGGCTGTCCCAAGTCAGCTACTGAACCGTTTGGAAACAAGGTGATTCTGTAAAGACTTGGAAATAAGGTATTGAAAGGAGTCACTCCTTCCCAAGGGTCTAACCAAAACGCAATCCGGCTGCCATTTCCAAGCTTGAATGTGGCCAAAGACTCAACTTTTAGCCAAGACTTCGAAATACTGACCCACGGGCTTCTCAAACTTTTGCCCCCTTTACCTGCCATGTGCCAATTAAAAGAATCTTTTCCATGTATGCTTCTGATTACTTGGCTCCAAAAAGAACCTTCCTCATTAAAATATCTCCAGCCCCATTTAGCAAGGAGTGCTAAATTCATACTTTTGAAACCACCAAGGCCGAGGCCTCCATCTGCCAAAGGTTTTTGCACTGAAGCCCACTTCACCAGGTGATTTAGCTTGCTGCCATTATGTCCTTCTCTAAAGAAGTTCCTTGTAATCCTCTCCATCTTTGATGCAACTCCTTCGGGCATAAGGAAAATGGACATATAATGAGTTGGGAGATTTGACAAGACTGACTTGCATAAAGTGGCTCTACCTCCTCTTGATAGGTTGAAACGTTTCCATTTGTCCAATTTAGCTTGAAAATTGTCCAATACCGGTTGCCTTTCGGATACCCACCTAAAGGCAACCCTAGGTAGGAGAAGGGAAGGTGGTCAGCCTTACAATTCAAAGATGCAGCTGTGGAAATCAGCTCGTTTTCATCCACATTGATACCATAAAGGGCTGATTTTTCCCAATTCACTTTCTGACCCGAACACCATTTAAAAAACTCCACAGTTTGCTTCAGTTTTGCAAGCATGATGCTGTCATATTTACAAAATAATAGAGTACTGTCCGCAAATTGGAGGATGGAGATCTGAATTTTATCTTTGCCAACCACAAATCCTTCAATAAGACTGGCTTGAATGAGCTTATTCACCAATGCGCTTAACACTTCACTAACAATAAGGAAAAGTAATGGTGAGAGGGGATCACCTTGCCTTATACCTCTTGTGGTAGCCACCCTTCCCCTTGGTCGACCGTTGATGAAGACTGAGAACATGGGATTTTTAACGCATCCCATAATCCACTCTATCCATTTTTGACTGAAATTTTTGTTTCTCAACACCTTTTCTAGGAACTCCCAATCAACGCGGTCGAAAGCTTTTTCCAAGTCAAGCTTGAGAATCCACCCCTTCTTCTTTTTTACTCTATATTCCTCCACTGCTCCATTAGCAATAAGAATGGGGTCCAAAATTTGCCTTCCTTCAATGAAGGCACTTTGGGAAGGAGCAATGATATTAGACATTACCGATTTTAGTCTTTCAGCTAGCAGCTTTGTAATGACCTTATATATCACGGTAGTTAAACTAATTGGCCTGAAATCACTAACCGCAACTGCTATTTTCTTCTTTTGAATTAGACAAATGAAGTTTTCTTTTATACAAGCGTTAAGAGCTTACCATTCTTGTAGAATTCCTCAAGGGTGGAGTGCAAGTTTTTCTTTATTAGGTTCCAAAATTTCAACAAAAACTCCATAGTGAAGCCGTCGGGGCCAGGTGCTTTGCATTTTCCAAGTTTTCTTATAGCTGACTTTATTTCTTCAATTGAGAACTTGGCTTGTAAGGTCAAATTCTGATTTGAGTTGATGCATGGCCAGTCTAGGTTCAAAGGAATGTGTCTCATCCTCGGGGATTTAAGGAAAATGCTACTATAGAAATTCAGGATTAAGCTTTCAATCTCTCTATATGATTTCGTTGGCACCCCTTGATCATCTATTAGTTCAGAAATAAAGTTTCTTCTCTTTTTTGCTGCTAGGAATTTATGGAAGAAGCTTGTGTTTTCATCTCCCAACTTGAGCCACTTCAACTTACTTTTCTGAATTAGGTTGACTTCCTCCAGCCTACAAAAAGACATTAAATCTGATTTTAGAGTGGATCTAGTTGCCATTTCGCTGCTAGAAAGGGTAGAACATTCGGCAAGAGCATCCCACTTTTCAATTTCTTCTAACAGCCCTTCTTTTTTCCTTCTTTGAGCTTCTTGGAATTTAGAATGCCACTCCTTGACTGCTGTTTTTACCTTTTTCAGTTTTTGATTAAGGGCAAAACCAACCCAACCCTGAGCTTCACTACTTAACCAAGCAGTCTCAATGAGTTTGACACATTCCTTATTGAGCAGCTAGCTGTTACAGAATCTAAAATGGGATGGACCCCAGCTGAAATAACCGGCTTCTAGTAAAATTGGATAGTGAACAGAGAAGGTACGGACTTGTCTATTAGCTCTAGAGTTTTCAAACAACTCATCCCATGCTTTAGAGATGAAAAAACAGTCTAATAGAGATCTTGAAGTTGAAACCCCTTCCCTAGACCAAGTAAAGTTGCCATTTCCCAATCGGACCTCCAGAAGTTTGGCTTGGTCTATGAAGTTATTAAATTTCCTCATTCCTTTAGTGCTTCTGCCCAAAGGGAATCTCTCGTGAGCCCATCTTGTAATATTAAAGTCTCCCCCGATACACCAAGCTTTATCACAATAAACTGAGAGAGATAGGAGTTCTGGCCAAACAAATTTTCTTTCTTTGTAGTCATTTGGCCTATAAACATTAATGATCCAACAAGTCCTTTTACAAGCAGTGATGCATTTTACTGATAAAGAATACCCTCCTTTCAAGGTTTCAACCACAAAAATCAAACTCTTATCCCATAACGTCAGTAAACCACCTGAAGTGCCATATGATTCCACAAATTCCCATCCTATTTCTTTGGAGCTCCAAAGGGATTTGATGAAGCTTGCTTCAAAACTTTCTTTCTTTGATTCTTGAATTAAAACTACTACTGGATTATGTTTCTTTAGAAATCGCTTGAGAGCCAACCTTTTATTAACATCTTTTAGGCCTTTCGTGTTCCATGTCACAATTTTCATAATTATGGACCTAAATTTTTGGTTGCAGCCTCAGCAGCCAACTGTCAATCCAGAATAAGTCTGCAATCAGTGACTATGGACTTCAGATGGGCTGGAAGATTGCACGTGGCTGGAGAGATGGAGCCGGCAACTAAAGCTTCTGAAGACTTTTCATCCTCTGTCTGGAACAGGGGATTTAAGTCAGATAAAAGGGGGGCTTCTTTCCTTGAATCCTTTGTAATTTCCTCTGAAATATTCCAATCAACTTCTTCACTGCTCACACTGAAGGGAGAATCAATGAGGGCATCCCCTTTTTCTTTTGAATATGCACCCGGGGAAGAGCTTGGTGAGCCTCTCAGAAAAGTTAACTCTAAATTAGGTAAGGAAAAAACAGAGTGTTCAAAGAGAGGAGGGTGAGAAGGAAGGGGGGCTGACCTGATACTTTGGGACAGTCCTTGGACTGAAGTGCATCTAGCTTCTAGCAAATCCGGATTTTGATCAGCCACTGTCTTTACTTGAGGTAGGACTTCTTGAAAGAATCCTTCACTTGCTTTCTTTTGATGAAAGCTTTGGGAAGGATTTAAAGAGGCAAGGGGGGTGTCTTGCTTTGGAGTGCCATTTAGCCACAGATTTGCTAGGTCTTGGCGCTGCCTTACTATAGGGAGGAAGATGAGGTACAAGAGAGGGGGTGGGATTGCTTAAGGTGGTTGCTGAGTCTGGCAGTGGCAGAGGAACCAATTTTTTTACGGAGACAGGGGAAGAGGGCTTAATCAGGTTAGAGAATGGGAGGAGTGGAGCAAACTTAGGTGACGAATGGGCTTCCTTGGTGTTCGGGATAAGTAAAAATGACTGCCGAGAATTAAAATTAGAATTTCCCACGCCGCAAAGTCCTAAAGACTTTTCTTTTTTTTGTACGAATGACTGTTCAACTTCTAAAGGTATAATGTCGGCTGAACTACCTCCTTCCCCCATCTCTCTCTTCTTAATTACTCGGGGCACCTTTTCATATTTACATAAAAGATCTGTGACTTTTCACTTTCTTTCACTGGGGACTCTTTACCTTCTGATGCTTGTTCGACTTCTCCAGCTACAAATGAAGAATGAGTGGCTGATTTATCTGTGTAACTTTCCAGAGAAGGTGACTTTTCACATTCCTCAGCAAAGCTTGCATCATTTTTCAGGATTTGTTGCTTCAAGATAGACTTTTTTTAGGTTGGATTTGGGTTTCTTGAGAAACTCGGCTTGGATTGAGAGGAGACAAGGAAGGACCATTCTGAAATAGCAATATGGAAATTGACACCGTCATCTTTAATAACTTGATTCAAACAAACTAAGTCAATTGGATTAGAAAAGTCCTTAAAGAGTAAATTACCAAAATACTTGAAGGGAGCTTCTAAACATTCAATGTCACCAAAATTTAAGTAGAAATTGCCACGATTTTCATCCTTAATTTCAATAGTTGCCGGCATGAAGCCACTGAGGTTTCTTCTAACTTGAATTTTGGCTTCTAAACAATTAGTGAGGTTGAGAGTTTCTGAAGTTATCGATTCTAAACCCCCAAAATAAGCACTTATGGCTTCAAACGTGTTTCTGCACCAATAGTCCAGTGGAAGGTTCTTGATTGATAACCAGCCACCAAATCCTTTCATTACTAAGGGTCTGCCATGCCTTAATGGATTCCATTTTTCGAACATCAAATGATAAGAACCAAATAACTGCCACTTGCCCGAGTTTAAAACCAGATCGTTCAGATCACCATTACTGATCTTAATTAAATCTTTATCTGCAAACAGGGGATTTATAATGACAATGGAGTTGAAGGCCTCAGTTAGCTCTTTTGCAATTTCCTTCCATTCGTTAAAAACCAAAAGTCTTGAGATGATCCATAAGCTACCAAAGTCTTCTTTGAACACATCATGATTCTTTTGAATCCAAAAGGAGTTCCTGTTCTGTTTTGCCAACGTCGGAACATTGGACTTCTGATGCGAATCGACATTAATCTTTGGGGGCTTAGAAACCAAATGAGGGAGCTCCTTTCTCTCTTTTAACACTTCTGAATAACTTCTTTCTTGATGACCCAAGAGGGGAGGCGCTGGCCGAGTGTTACTGACCTGAACTAACTCAGAAGGGAGTTTAAAGGAGGAAGAACTTACTTGTTGAATAGGGGGCTCTTTGAAGTTGTGTATGCTGGCTTCAATCATGTCCTTGAAGTCTTGCCATCCAGATTTGTCATCACCATACGGAATGTGGATGTTCTTTCTTCCCCTTGAAGCTGGCCAAACTGTACACTCTACAAACCACTTATCTTTATCTCGAAATTTGGCTAAACGAATGAAACTCTGGTCTACTCTTTCCCTTAGTAAAAAGAATCCAAATGTTGGGCCAATGAGAAGTCTTCGAAAGCTTTCTTGAAGCTAGAGGGCTGAGGCCATTGAAAGGAACATGGTTTGGCCTCTTTTCAAATCTTCCACAAGGAACCCGAGTCCCTCTTGACACGTACAGAAAAAGTGATCAAGGATGTTACAGCTTTTGATCTCCATGGCAGAGAAGCGCACAAACACAGAGCAAAGAAAGCCGAAGGAAGGAAAACAGCCGGAAAGTGAAAGAGAGGAGGGAAGCGGGAGGGAAAGGGGCGCGGTTAAGGTGAGGAGACATGGTGAGTTCTGGTGGGATGGGAGGGGAGAGGGACATTTTTTCCTTCACATCAATATTCTTATTTGGGTGATATGGAGGTTTGTTTGGCCATATGGAAGTCTAAGTGTCCCAAGTCTGAAGTCCTTCAAAGAAAGACGCCTTCTCATTGCATGTTCCAACAGTTTGGCCACTTGTATGTCAGACAATGATACTTTGCAACATTTAATCTTTGATTGCTCATTTTCAAGGCAATGATGATGGAATTTGTTCTCAACTTTTAGTGTTCAGTGGGTGTTTCCAAACTTCTTCAAGGACAACGTTCTTCATTTGCTGGTTGGTCCTTCCTTCACCTTCAAATCTAAAGCTTTTGTGGTGCAGTGAAACCTCTTCTATCAGAAATTTGGTTTGATAAGAATCAGAGGATCTTTCACAATAAATTACTTCCTTGGTTCGATTGTTTCAGTTCATCTTGCCTCAAAGCTTCCACTTGGCCGTCTCTTTCTAAACATTATGCAAACTTCTCTATTCAAGACTTATGTCTCAATTGGATTATTTATCCTTATGCTGTTATCTTGTCTTTTTATATTTTTATGCCTTTTATTTTCTTTCCCTTCTAGGGTTACGTGTACTTTTGACCACTAGTTTCTTTCCATTATTTCAATGAAATTTTGTTCTCTAAAAAAATTATAGGGTTGCAGTATTTTTTAATAAATAAATAGTTATAAATAATTTTTTTATTATTTTTAAATAATTGAATGGCTATTCCAGCATGCTATATTTTCATGCACCTGCTTGATCATTGAATCTATGACACTGTTATGTTATGGTGCTACTATAGCTTAAAGATTTTTATTTTGCACAGGAGAAGCTTTAGGGAATGATGTATCTCTTGCCCTTGAAAAAGCCTTAAAGGTATTCTTTACGAGGACAACTAAGGGTTAAGTTCCCTCTCAATTATGTGTTAATCCCTGTTCTTTCATTGCTAATGACATTATTTTGGTTCTGTTTGAGCTTTGAAGCTGAAAGGCAATTCTGGTTCAAAGAGACAGCATGTACATGGTTATAATCTTGTTCGAGCGAAGAAGCTTTATGGTTACCATTCATCAGAAGAGCTTTTTATGAAGATATATTTGTATCCAAATGAAACGAAGTTTTATTTTATCCATCTGTTATACTGTTCAATAGGTTTTCCTGCCCATATTAACAGTCTGCAACCTGTGATTGAATGCCTTTGACAATAATTTAGATATTATCCTCAAGATATCACCCGCGCTGCAAATCTTCTGCTGGTATAGTTTTCGAAGTTTCACTTTGCAGCCATCATATTTCTTATCCTGTTGATTTACATGCTGAACTGGATGGTGGACATTGCAACGTCATCTGTTTCTCTGTAACAGATGATGATTTGCTTAGCATAATATTTTGTCAGTATATTATATGGAGAATTTGCAGTGAAAATATGCTTCTTTTGTTAGAAATTAGGAACTACATCAAGAGCTTAAACTATTGAGATCAATGCCGTAAACGAAACGAAGTTTGATAATAGTAACTACTGAAAATAAGGGAAGAAAAGACGAAGACAAGGTTTACGTAGAAAACCCTAGGCCAGGGAGAAAAAACCACGATAGATAGATTCTTATTAATTTGTTACATTTACAAAGCACCACAAACTCAAAAATAAATAGACTCAGAACAACCTTAAAATAGCAGAGAGAAGTAAAAAGACTAAAATGCCCTTAGGTCAAATACACCATAATGCCCTTAGGTCAAATACACCATATTTCAACACTCCCCCTCAAGTTGAGGCGTAGATATCAATAAGACCCAACTTGCTAACATAAGTATCGAAGCTTTGCCTTGGTAATCCTTTAGTGAGGACATCAACAACCTGTTGGCTTGAAGGAATGTAAGGAATACAAATACTGCCGCTGTCTAGTTTTTCTTTAATAAAGTATCTGTCAATCTCCACATATTTTGTTTTATCATGTTGCACTGGATTGTTGGCAATACTGATAGTTGCCTTATTATCGCAATAAACTTTCATAGGCTCATGACTGTCCTGGTGAAGATCAGACAGAACTTTCTTCAACCATATCTCTTTGCATATTCCCAGACTCATCGTCCTGTATTCTGCTTTAACACTACTTCTAGCAACTATCCCTTGTTTCTTACTTCGCCAGGTAACAAGATTATCCCACACAAAAGTACAGTATCCAGAGGTTGATTTTTGATCTGTAACAGATCTTGCCCAATCTAAGTCAGTATAAGCCTCGATGAATCTTTTGTCATGTTTCCTAAACATTAAGCCTTTTCTCGGAGCAGATTTCAGACACCTCAGAATTCGAATGACGACCTCCATATGCTTCTCGTAAGGAGTCTGCATAAACTGACTGGCCATACTGACAACATAAGATATATTTGGTCTGGTATGAGATAAGTAAATCAATTTTCCTACGAGATGCTGATACCTTTCTTTATTAACAGGAACTCCTTCAACAAAATCCCCCAGCTTGGTATTGACTTCAACAGGAGTATCAGTGGGTTTACATCCAGTCATTTTCCCTCAACAAATCCAGAGTATATTTCCGTTGAGAAACAGATATTCCTTCTTTCGATCTCACTGCCTCCATTCTGAGGAAATATCTCAGACTACCAAGATCTTTGATTTCAAACTCATCTGTCATTCTCCGTTTTAATTTGACAATCTTTGCTGCATCATCACCTGACAGAACAATGTCATCAACGTACACAATCAAAACAGCCATCTTCCCTGATGCTGATCTCTTTGTGAACAAGGTATGATCAAAATGCCCCTGAACAAAACCTTGGGACTTAACAAAGGTGGTGAATCTATCGAACCACGCTCTCGGAGACTGTTTGAAGCCATATAAGGATTTTTTGAGTTTACAAACCCGACTATCAAATTGTGCTTCAAATCCAGGAGGAGGGCTCATATATACCTCTTCTGCTAACTCACCATTCAGGAATGCATTCTTTGCATCAAGTTGATGGAGAGGTCAATCCTTGTTAACAACAACTGAGAGAAGAACTCGAATTGTGTTCAACTTTGCCACTAGGGAAAAAGTTTATGAGTAATCAATCCCGTATGCCTGAGTAAATCCTTTAGCAACCAGTCTGGTCTTGTACCTATCAAAGGTCCCATCAAACTTATACTTAACCGTGAACACCCACTTGCACCCAACCGTTTTATGGTCTTTAGGGAGTGCAACCAGATCCCATGTTCCATTTGTTTCGAGAGATTTCATCTCTTCCATAATAGCAACCCTCTACTCGGGAATTTCCATGGCCAAATGCACGTTGGTAGGTATTGTCATAGTATCCAAGTTGGTAGTGAAGGCAACCCATACGACTAGTTACTGTAAGACAGGAAACTATGCATAGAGTTCCTGGTACATGACCTAGTCTATTTCCGTAGTGCAATTGGTATATCAAGCGTGACATCATAATCTCCTGGTTTATCTGACTTCTCATTAATACAAGAATGGGGCCACACTTGCCCATTTGTGGCAATTCCTCACTCTCCCGAGTATCTCTTGGTGACGCATTACCACCTGCAGTTTCGACCTTGTCTGGGACAATCTCATTAGTCCCACCATTCTCATCCACATCACCTCCAATGCAATCATTCTTACCCACATCACCTCCAACGCAATCATTTGCACCTTCAGAACCATCATCAGAAATAGAAGTACCTTGAACTTGAGCTAGTACCGGTTTCGATTCTTGGACAGCTTCCGGTGGAGCAATAGGAGGCAATATTTCCTTTCTAAGATTCTTCCTGTAGTATATTATCCAGGGTACTTGTTTAGTAGGAAGGACATGGTCATTTGTATCGAGGATAGGCGCAGGAAAGAAGTCCATAGGAATGAAATATGTAGATGAGTTAGTCTCTTTGCTAGTGGTCTCTTCCTGAAGAAGACTAACGGGAAAAAAGGGTTTATACATGACACCCATAGTGACAAAGTACTTCGTTGAGGACGGATGAAAGCACTTATAACCCTGCTGGTGAAGTGAATACCCGACAAAGACACACTTCTGAGCACGAGGAGCAAATTTAGTTTGGTGAGGACCGTGACTACGAACAAAGGTAGTACACCCAAACATCCGAAGGGGGACATCTAGGATGAGACGTGTGGATAAGAAAGATTCTTTGAAACACTCAAGGGGTGTGTAAAATTTAAGAACACTGGAGGGCATCCGATTAATAAGGTGTGCAACAGTCAAAACAACATCCCTTCATAAACATGAGGGAAGAGATGCAGGAAGCATGAGGGAAGGGGCAACTTTGATAAGGTGGCGATTTTTCCGTTCAGCCACTCCATTTTGTTGTGGGGTATGAGCACACGAATTTTGATGAACGATGTCTTTCAAAGTTAAAAACTTGCGTAGGGTGTTATTAACAAACTCCTGCCCATTGTCACTCCGAAGAATAACAATCTTCGTATTAAACCGTGTTTCGACCGTAGTATAGAAATGTTGGAAAACAGACGTGACTTCCAGCTTATCAATAAAAAGAAAGACTCATGTAAGACGTGTGTGATCATCGATAAAAGTGACAAACCAACGCTTATCGGATAAGGTAGTGATGTTTGAAGGACCCCAAACATCACTATAAACTAGACAAAAAGATTGGGAAGGTTTGTAAGGCTGAGAGGGGAAGGAAACCCTAGGTTGTTTAGCACGTATATAGACATCCCAAGATAACGAAAAAATATCCACATTATGAAACAAATGGGGAAATAAATATTTCATATATTGAAAGTTTGGATGACTAAGGCGAAAATGCCACAACAAATAATCTTTTTCAGAAATTGTAAATGTAGATAATAAACTAGTCCTAGACAAACTCCTAGAGGTAGCATCATTAGAAAGGAAATAGAGACCCCTATCATGTCGGGCAGTGCCAATCGTTGTCCCCGAGCTCAAGTCTTGAAAGGAAACATCATCAGGTGAGAAAATAACTCTGCAGTTTAAATCCCTAGTCATTTTACTTATAAACAACAAATTGTAAGAGATCTTTGGCACGTGTAACACATTTTGTAAGATCAAGCCATGGAAGGGAGACAAATGACCCTTTTCGGCAACAAGAGCAAAGGACCAATCTGCAATCCGAATCATCTCATTTTCAGCACTCGAAGAATATGAGAGAAATCGATTAGATCAACCAGTTAAGTGAACGGTCACTCCTTAATCTAGTATCCATGATTCTTGTCCCTTGTAAAACTCTTAGGTTTGAGAAAGAATCAGAATGCTCTATTCATTCACCAAAGATATGAATATATACAAGTGTACAAAGCATAGAAAAGGAAAATATCACAAAATATCTACAAGAATGGAAAATCCTAATTATAGAATTATAACACTACCCCTCAAGTTGGAGAATATATGTTAATCATGCCCAACTTGTTACAAAGATAATCTATACGTCTTCCATCCAATGCTTTCGTGAAGATATCTCCTAATTGTTCTCCAGTCTTCACATATCCTGTAGATACCAACCCTTGTTGAATTTTCTCACGTACAAAATGGCAAACAACTTCAATATGTTTAGTTCTTTCATGAAATACTGGATTAGACGTAATATGAAGTGCTACTTGATTATCACACCACAACTTTGTCGGTGTGGTGATTTCAAATCCCAACTCAACAAGAAGTTCATATATCCAAATCAATTCACACACAGATTGTGCCATTGCTCTATATTCTGATTCTGCACTTGAACGTGACACCACATTTTGCTTCTTACTCTTCCAAGAAATCAAATTACCGCCAACAAAAACACAGTACCCCGAAGTTGATGTTCTGTCTTCTTTAGATCCTGCCCAATCGGCGTCTGAGAAACATTCAATATTAGTATGACCATAATCCTTATATAATAAACCACGCCCGAGAATAGCCTTTAAATAACAAAGAATCTGTTCCAATGCAGCCCAATGATCAACTGTAGGGCATGACATGTACTGACTCACAATACTTACTGAATAGACTATGTCGAGTTGAGTCACTGTAAGGTAATTAAGTTTTCCCACTAGCCTCCTATATCTTTCATGATCTTTTAGCAATTCTCCATCTTTTGTGAGTTGTAAGTTGGGCATCATTGGGGTACTACATGGCTTGGCCCCTAGCTTTCCTGTTTCAGTCAACAAATCAAGTACATATTTTCTCTGTGATAATAGAATTCCTTTCTTGCTTCTTATTACCTCAATTCCTAAGAAGTATTTCAACATGTTCAAATCTTTTGTGTAGAATTGACTATGAAGAAAGGTCTTTAGAGACTGGATACCTAAAAAATCATGACCAATAATCACAATATCATCTACATATACGACTAACAAGATGACACCACCCTCAGATCTCTTAAAAAAGACTGAATGATCTGACATGCTCTTCCACATTCCAAAACTTTCAATCACCTGACTAAATTTACCAAACCAAGCTCGTGGGCTCTGCTTTAATCCATACAAGGATTTACGAAGGCGACACACCGTTCCATTCTCCCCCTGAGCAACAAACCTTGGTGGTTGCTCCATATACACCTCTTCTTGAAGATCACCATGAAGAAATGCATTTTTAATATCAAGCTGATGTAAAAGCCAATGATTGATTGAAGCTAATGAAATAAACAACCGCACAGATGCCATTTCTGCTACAGGAGAAAAAGTATCAGCATAGTCAACGCCATAAGTTTGTGCATAGCCTTTCGCTACAAGGCGTGCTTTTAACCGAGCAACAGAACCATCAGGATTGACTTTAACTGCAAATACCCATTTGCAACCGATAGCCTTCTTTCCTGCAAGGAGAGAAACTAAATCCCAAGTACAATTATCATTTAAGGCAGTCATCTCCACCATTGCGGCACACCAACCAGGATGAGACAAAGCCTCATGAACAGTTTTAGGGATGGATATAGACTCTAAGGATGCAATGAATGAACATGTGGAAGGCGACAAATGGTTATATGAAACAAAAGAGGAAATAGGATGAGCACATGTACGTTTACCTTTACGAAGAGCAATAGGAAGATCATCACTCGTTTCTGGATCCAATGACGAAGAAGACTCTGGTACAGGGCATGGAATTGAAGGAGGTTGTCGTCGAGTATAGACCTTAACGATGGGTGGAAGAGTAGAGGTAGCCACAGGTTGAGATGAATCAGGAAGAGGATTGGAGGGAGAAGTAACTGTGTAGACAAGGAAATCATCTAATTCCTTATGTTCCCCCTGACTCTTATTCGGAGAGAATGATGGTGATGAAAAAAATGGGGTATGTTAAAAAAACGTGATATCAGGAGAGACGAAATATTTATTTTGACTAGGACAATAACACCGATACCCCTTTTGGACTCGGGAATAGCCAAGGAAAACACATTTTAAGGACTTTGGATCCAGCTTGGTATGTTGAGGCCGAACATCCTGAACAAAGTAGGTACAACCAAATATTTTAGGTGGAATGGGAAACAAATGTTGCTGGGGGCATAAAGTATGAAAAGGTATCTCACCCTTAAGAATGGAAGAAGGCATGCGATTTATTAAGAAACAAGTTGTGGAAACAACATCAGTCCAAAAGGATTTTGGAACATGCATCTGAAACATCAAAGTTCTGGCTGTCTCAAGGAGATGACGATTCTTTCGTTCTGCAACCCTATTTTGAGATGGAGTATCGACACAAGAAGATTGATGAAGAATGCCATGGGCATCTAAATAAGACTTGAGTGTATGAGAAAAATATTCCTTAGCATTATCACTCCGTAGGATTTTAAGTGCACCATTAAACTGAGTTTGGATTTCAGCATGGAAGTTACGAAAATGAGAAAGTAACTCAGAACGAATTTCATTAAATATAACCACATAACATGAGAATAGTCATCGACAAATGTAACAAAATACCGAAACCTCCTTTGGACTCAATAGGACAAGAACCCCAAACATTAGAATGGACTAATTCAAAAGGAGCACTAGCTCGTTTATTGACTCAAGGATACAAACTCAAACGACAATGCTCTTCAAAGGGAGACGACACACTTGAGCATGTGATGACTGTAGGTGTTTGTGGTTCAAAGATGTAAAGACCTCCAAATTCACGTCCTTTACGAATAGTTTGTTTCGTCATAAGATCCTGGAATAAGCAATAACCAGGAAAAAAGGAGACACAACAATGAAGATCACGAGTGAGTTTACTGACCGAAATCAAACTAAACGAGAAATGTGGTAAATTTAAAACTGATGACAAAGAAATTGATTCAGTAAGATGGACGGTTCCTGATCCTATGGAGGTTCCATCAGCTATAGTGACATTAGGTGAAGAGGTAAATGTACAAATGTTAGAGAATAAACTGGGGTTACCTATCATATGGTTTGTAGCGCCAGAGTCAATGACCCATTTTGACGTGGAGGAAAGAAGGCATTTAGAAATGTTACCTGTCTCTGCGATGGCCGTAATGGGAGTAGAAGATGATGCCCTCAATGACTCTTGATACTGCTGAAATTTAGCAAACTCCTCTGCAGAAATCGTAATTGACTTGTCAAGATTATCAGGAGTAGAGACGACATGTGCAGAGTGTGATGGCATGCTCTGACCCTTATTCAGCAATTTTCTGCATTCACGCTTCGTATTGCCAGGTTTATGACAATAATAGCAAACAATACCTCCTGAATTTGATCCTTGGTTATTTGGATGACCTTTGAAGCTATTTGATTCAACACCCTTATTACCTCTATAATCATTTGTGCGCCCAATCAAAGCACTGCTAGAGTCAGATGATGTAATTGCTTGTGTCTTTTCAGTACGAAGTATTCGAGTGTAAGCTTCTTCCAACGAGGAGATATTTGAGCTTGACAATACTTGATCTTTGGCCATCTCATATTTAGGTGCAAGACCTACTAAAAAGCTCATGATAAACAACTTTTCATGTTGAGCCATTAGAACTTTTGGATCCGTGCTGATTGGTATCAAGGCATTGAATTCCGTGCATGTATTTTTAACCTCCATAAAGCAGCTTGTAAGAGATTTTTCTCCTTGATCAGGTTGATATAGTGTCTTACAAACATCAAACACTCTATTAATATTCTCTTTCCCAGAATAAAGGAAATCTAGATATTCCAATAGTTCCCTGACTGATTCGCAGTGATTTACTAGTTCAACAATTTCACGGTCAATAGAATTCTTGATTTGTAGAAGCATCCTTGAATCATCCCGCCACCAAATCTTCTTATTAGCATCAATCGGTGGTTCTTCTGTGATGTGATCATCCATCTTCATGCTCCTAATAAAGTGACGGACATTTGATCTCCATGAATAGTAGTTGGATCCATTCAACTTGTGTTCAGTTACTTTTGACACCATAGGAACAATCTTAGACATGACTACTGGTTTCTTATCAGCCATTACCTCAAAAACAATAGACTCCGGACAGCAGAGAATCAAACCCTAATTTACTGAAGAGATGTCTTTACAAGCAGTGAGAATATCTATATATCCCAAACAAACACACCACCAAGAAGAGTCAACCACATTGAAGAAACCCACAGAAAACAAACAAAAAAGGACGGCAAAGAAGAATAGTAGGCGCGTGAGCCTCATGCGCTGGTCAGATGGCAACCGGAATTTGAGGTTTTGTAGATCGGCGGTTGGGCTCCAAAGAGGACTGGGCGGTGTAGGAAAAAAAACAGTTTTTTTTTTCTCCCCGGCGGCGGCGGCTTCTAACGACGGCGACTGTGAGCAAAAGTGTAAACTCACCTCTCCATAAAACCCTAAACGTATCACAAATGGGTTCTAAATTCTCAAACCCTAAGGTTCACAAAAACCCGAAGTTTATTTAGAGAGCTCTAATACCATGTAAAACTCTTAGGTTTGAGAAAGAATCAGAATGCTCTATTCATTCACCAAAGATATGAATATATACAAGTGTACAAAGCATAGAAAAGGAAAATATCACAAAATATTTACAGGAATGGAAAATCCTAATTATAGAATTATAACGTCCCTCAATAAGAAGACTAAAAGATTGAGGGGTACCTGATTGGACAATCGCACTAACCCCAGCAGTACCTGGGTCACTTGGGTTGGTCACCTGAGACTGTGCAACAACATTAGTAGACTCACTCACGATTGTTCTACTAGATTTTGACTTGTCATTTGGAGGACGTCGTTTGCTATTCGGGGGTCGACCATGTAGTTTCCAGCACTGATCCTTTGTGTGCCATGGTTTCTTGCAATGTTCACATATTGGAGGAGATTTCCCATTCTGTTTGTCATTATTAGATCTAGATGATTTCACCCCGAACGCAGCGGAATCAACAGTTGTAATGGTGGAACCGTTCATAGCAGTCAACCTATCTTCCTCCAACCTGACCTCAGAGCAAACCTCCATAACAGATAGTATCGGCCTTTGTCCAAGAATTCGACTGCGAACAGTATTAAATTTTGAGTTGAACCCAGCAAGGAAATCATAAACTCGATCAATTTCCTCAATCTTCAAATATTGAACTCCGCCACATGAACAATTCCAGACAATCTCTCGACACAAGTCCATCTTTTGCCACAGTAAAGACAGTTTATTGAAGTATGAAGTCACATTCATAGTCCCTTGTTTGCATTCATGGACCTGTTTCTGCAATGTATATAGGCGTGATGCGTTTTGCCTTTTAGAATACAGTTTTTGGACTGCATCCCAAATGTCCCGAGCAGAAGTAGAATAGAGCAAGGTTTTCCGATTTGGGGTTCCATGCTATTAATCAACATCGAGCGGAGTAAGGAGTCCTCTCCCTTCCAAGAACGCTCTTGAGGGTCCCCAGGGTTTGGTCCTCGGTATATCGCCAGTTAAATACCCGAACTTATGCCGCCCCTCAAGAGCCATTTTAACGGATTGTGACCAGGAGAAATAATTTTGGCCATTTAGTTTCTCTCCTGTGATTACCCTTGCAGAATTTCCCACAGATCCAGATAAAATATTTGCAGTAGGTAAATTAGGGAAAGCAGTACCGGATTGTCCGTATACAAAGGTGTCTGGATGAGAAATCTGAGTGGGAATTTTTCTGGAGATTTGTAGTCCCAAAAACAGCCCTGAGCGTTGCAATCTGTTGCTGAAGACTAACTAATTGTTGTTGAACTCCAACCGGGGATAGACTTATTGGTCCTAAGCCACCAAAACCAATAGACCCATGCTGATGGGGAATGTAGGAGGTTGTTGTAGGATGGTTTTGCCCACATGAAACCGAGGAGGAAGCTTCCCTCATATGATTGACGACTCGAAACTGAGGCTGGTGTGACGGCTGGAGGGTCGGCACTTCGACTGAAAGAACCGGCACTCCGATTGGAAGAACGTTGGAGGACGGACCAGCTTGGAAGTGGCGCTCGAACGGCTCGGTGTTGGAGTTGGAACCCGGCGTGATCGGCTGAGGGATCGACGCGAAACTGGTCCCAATGTCTTCAAGGTTGGAGCGTTCCATCACTTGCTAGGGTTGGTGATTGAATTTCTTCTATCGCAGCTAGGGTTTCATCACCTTGTTCTGATACCGTTGAAAATAAGGGAAGAAAAGACGAAGACAAGGTTTACGTGGAAAACCCTAGGCCAGGGAGGAAAAACCATGATAGATAAATTCTTATTAATTTGTTACATTTACAAAGCACCACAGACTCAGAAATAAATAGACTCAGAACAATCTTAAAATAGCAGAGAGAAGTAAAAGGACTAAAACTCCCTTAGGCAAATACACCATATTTCAACAGTAACTTTTGGTTATTTTTTTAAGCTCTACTTTCAATGAAGTCTACAGTAATTTCTCTCATCATTTTCATCTCTGGCTGTTATAATCCAAAACTAGTTCTAATTAATAGTTCATTAATTGATCGATGTCTTTTGTATTATTTTCTATTTATTTTAATAATTTAAATTATTTTCATTTTCAGGTTTTCATAATAAGTTCAGTTCCTAATATTTGATCCACACATCCAATTGATCTAGATGCATGTTGAGGATCTCACATTGGAAAAATCAAGGGATCTCATACTCTTTATAAGATAGATGAGCTACTCCTTGTCTTGCCAATTGGTTTTGAACTGGAGTCTTATGTTCTCTAATAATGCTCTAATAATGCACAATGAGGATCATATCTATATAATTTTGAACTTCTGAATAAATATAAATCAGTTTCTTGTCTGATTAATTTTGGATAAGAATATTTTTTTCTGTCTTAGTTTAGAGATTTTCTTTTGAGAATTTATTTCTTTTCCTTTTTTTTTTAAAAATAAAAATAATCTTAGTAACTTTTCTACTTTCCCTTCTCTCCAAATTGGAGAGGTCTTTTGTAATCATTACACGGGTTTCCCCCTTTTGTAATTTTATACTATCAATTTTCTTATAAAAATCTCTTCTCTCAAAGTTCAAAATTTGATTTCTGTTGTTGATTTCAAGTATCTATACTGAGAGAAATTGCAAAAAACCACCCTTAAAGTATGGTGGTAGTTGCAATTATACTCTTAAACTTTCAATAGTAACAATTGGGTCCTAAACTTCTAAAGGGGCTGTTTGGGGCGTTGAGATGATATAGGATGTGGGGAGTTCTGATGTCTGGAGAGTTATGATGTCTGGGGAGTTCTGATCGAGTATGAAGATCGAGTATGATCGAGTATGTTCAAGCACTGAGATGATATACGATACACGAAAGAAAAATGACGGTGAGATACGAAACACGTTTCGAAAATGGGCCCACAAACAATTAAAATTGGTGAGATAGGATAATGGGCCTCCAAACACTGAGATGATATAGGATGTAGGGATATATCATCTTATGTTGGGCTCTCAAACAGCCTCTAAAAGTGTTAAAATTTGGTGAACCCACAAATGATAAAAATTGAACCCTCAAACTCACATAATTATTACAATTTATACAATTATGTAAGTTTGAGGTTCCAATTTTAACATTTGGATAAGGTTGAGGGCTCAATTTTTAAATTTAAAAGTTTAAGGGTATAATTGCAAATCCTATTTTAGGGGTGGTTTTGTAATCTGCACTAATTTTTTTTTTGGATGTCTGTTTCCACATCGTTCAAACCTAGAGTTTGGCCCTATCACCATAAATTTAATCAAAATTGTTCATTTCTATCATGTGGATGTTTTGCTTGTGTCATTTGTAGGCAGCTTGGAAGATCTGTGTTTGGTAACTGTATTTACTCCTTTTCTTTCTCCAGAATGGTGCTGTTCTCGAGAAGAGTATACAGCCTTATGAGTCCCACATACCATTTGTCCTGCAGTTCCTTGTGAGTAGCTTTATGAATTCCAAAATAATTATAAATGATACATACATTCAGCTACTTTGTGAATGATAGACTAGTGGATTTCATCTAGTTTCCTGATCTAGTTCCAATTTAGTTTCTATGTTTGTCTGCCTCCCTTTTCTCTTTCTCGTTTTTTTGGGCACATGTGTATTTGGTTTTACTATTAAGTTTTTTGTCTTGGTCTCATCAAGGCTCGATAATAGAATTATAACAACAATTTACTATAAAGCTAGTTGAATGAAGTCTAAGCTAGCTGTTAACTTGATTTTACTATTAGCCCTTTATCCCGTTCTCATCAAGGCTGGAGAATGGTTCTATAACAATAACTTACTCAAAACTACTTTGAACTATCAGGTACCTAAATAGCTTCTGGCTAATAACGCCCATTTTGCAATTGTCCTTGATTTTGTTACTTACTATAAGCACTTTGCTTATCGCATATATAAAATATTGTATTACGTTAGTTGTTTTAAGGTACTCATCTTCAATTAGTGTGTCTCCGTCAATGAGTTAGCCTTCTATTTTGCTGTGTTCAAAGCCTTTTTTTTCTTGAGGCTGTCATACTCTGTTTTAGAAATGCAGGTATTCCTACATTGCTTTCCCTTCGTTGTGTATCATAAATATCTTCTAGCATACAGTTAAGCATTCAATTCATTTTGATACTTTGGAAGCCTTATTTTTTTTTAATCTTTATTCGTGTAGCTCTTGACATTTTAGATCTGAACTACTGTTTCTGCTAGGTTGACTATAATTTGTATGGTATGGGTCTTCTGCATCTAGTGAAATTGAAGTTCCGTCATCCAATACCAGATGCTTCAGGGAAGAAATTAGATAACATTTTCCGGTACATGCGTGAGAATCATGCAATGGATAATCCAACTAGCATGCCTTCTGATCCTCAGGTATTCGTATTCTTTGTCCTTTTGATGCCCCCACACCCACCCAAGTATAACAATTTGCATGATTGAATGTTTGTGCAAATAATGGGTGTCCTCTTGGAAATTTCATTAGGCAGATACAAGTAATGATGCAGCATCAACTTCACCAGAATGGATATCTTCTAAAATTCCAACAGATTGGATGTGGAATTTTCCTAATGCAACGGATGCCTTAGATGACAATGGTGTCAATTTCTGTAAACGTCAAAGTGTTTGTGAACTTGAGGGAGATGTTGCTGTAGAAGGTTCATTTGGCTTCGTAATTATATTTGATGTGAAAATACTTTCTTCTAACAGGTCGTAGTAGATGGCTGCCTTATAACTCATTTGTTTCCTTGTGATGTTAAGGCTTTCAAAAAACTCTGTTCTGCAGATATTCTCAATCAACATTCTAAACTCTATACATCTTTTTCTCAAACCTATTCGGACGTGAAGATGGTTCAATCACTTGTTTCAATTTGGGAGGTTTGATATTGTCCCGTCTTTTATTATTATTATTATTATTTTAATTGTGTTGTTATTTTTATGTGCATTCACGTGCAAACACTGTATGATGGACTCTTTAGCTGTAATATGTAATTGGTATATATACATGCTTGTTCATTGAAGTTGCTTCTTGTCCGTATCCCAGGAGGAGTATAGGAGAACTGGCCTGCAGGAGGCACCAGTGCCACCTGATCCTGGAAAACCATTGCCAAAAGAAGTTTTGGAGGCTTTCTCACTTGGTGTGGACTATGAGAAAAAACTGACTGAATTATATGAGAGACCAAAAAGTCCATCAGTGTTAACTCCACTTGAAGAAGATGAAAGGTTGGTGCAGTCCTTGACATCTTCAGCTAATGAAGCAGATATAACTGGAGTAGGATGTTCTGATGGCAAGCCTCTGAAACATGTTAAGGAGATAAGCAGAACTAATTCAGACTCATTTTGCCCTTCTTCATTTGAAGATTATGACAAAATGCTGATTGAAGGAGAGGATGTGGTCCCAAGATTGTCTATGGATGAAGTTCAAGTAACTCCCAAGGTAACTAATTGCTGCTGTTGTTAGGCGTTGTCTCTCTTTTTGCGTGGATGTCAATCGTCACGGTGATTCTACACTTGATATCTTAATTTTTATGTTACCTGATACCATGTTAAATTACCATTCCACCTACTTTAGGGATGTGGTGTATCAAGTTCTTTTGGCAGTAGATGTCACAAACTGGACTAGGGTCGATCAATTGCTCTTAGCCTTGATTGTTTCCTTCCTTCACTACATCCAAGGGGGATCTGGGTGTAATTTGAGGATAATTCTTCTTTCATACTCTATCTTATTTTCTTTCCCTTGATCATGTGTTCTTATCAGCCCCTTGATCTACTCTAACAAGTTCGATGTCTATAAATTTTAATACTTTGTAGAATGTTGTTGACAAGAGAATTCTTGCATATTCCGTTGTACTTCATACATGGGAGTTTTTATATTCAACATTAATGGGCAAATTTTCAGGGTTTGGATTTTTCAAACATTGGTGGTATTTTCTCGCATTTGTTTAAAAAATAATTAAACTGTATATGATGAAATATATCAAAATTTTCTCCCAAAAAAAAAAAAAAAGAAGAAGAAGAAGAAGAAGAAGAAGAAGAAGAAGAAAAAGAAGAAAATAGGTTCAGTAAGGTGAAGTTTTGTGGGAGCTGAATTCTATTTGGTAAGTGGTTGGAAGATGAGAAGATAAAAAGTGATCGTAACAGTGGGTTATAGTCCATTTTGAGTCGAACCGAATGTTTGATTTTATTCCAACATCAGTCATGCTTGGGTTTTAATGTTTATTTTGAAATTTTCATCTTTTCAGGCTGTCGACGAGGAGGCACTAGGACTCTTGAGATGGCTAGCTACTTCTCAGGCTGCACAAGATATCAATTCCGATGATGAACTTCTTTGTGAGACAATTTTGGGGCCCTTGTTGCCTGCAGCGAACATGGATCAAGTGCTAGAGAGAGCTAGCCAGGATTATGGTTCTGAGTCTCAAAAGGAGTGTCAAGACATCCTTGATTCAGTTGAAGATCTAGAGGAATTTGAGGGGTTTAACAAGAGAAAATGTTGTCCAGATGATGAGCATCTTCACAGGTCTTCTTCTGAAGAAACTATTCCCCAACTTGATGGTGCTTCTGATGATGTGTTCTCTTCTTGTGGAGGGTCGACTGAAAACTCAGCTGATAGGGATTTAAATTTTGAGAATGAAAAATCTTCCAAACTTGCGGCATTGCATGGCATTGATTCAGGTTCTTGCAGTCACAAAAAAGAGAAATCATTGTGGGGATCTTTACCTTTTCACGAGACTGAGAAATTGAATACAGATTCAACATGTGTCAATTCTTGCAGGCCTGATATATGTGCAAGTTTGACCAAAGATTCTGAATTCATCAGTTACTTTTCTAGAGATGATGGAAGACAGATGGATGTTACATTACAAAATGCAGGTGCAGGTGCAGGTACATATAACTCCAGGGAAGGCTATGTCTTTGTAGAACGTTCTGTACGTGATTTGATGAGGAGGAAGCGTCACTATCGAAATGAGCCACTTGACTGTGGATATGGTAAAGTTAAAAATTTTACTGTTGATAGCAGGCAAAGAAAAGTGTGGTCAAGAGACTTGGATTCTCAAGTGTTTCAGTCCAATGAGCATAGCTTGAGATTTCGGGATTCTTCCCATTTGATGCCATGTTTAACTAATCAAAATTCAAGTTCTGACGTGTTTTATGAGAATAAGTCTGCTTATTCTAATAGTTCCATGTATGGTAAACTGCCGCTTGTAGATGGGTGTGATGGCTTAGTGCAAGCTAGTTCACCAAATGTGGGAGAAATCCCTGGATCTGAAATAGTTACAGGTCCTTCTCAAGTGTGCTCTTATGTGTGGCTCTCTGAGTCAGAGACCCTAGGCGTAGGTCCTGTTTCTCTAGGTGGTTGTGAAATCTTGGCTAGCAAGGAATCTAATTCTGGTGCAAGTGATGCTAATGCTCATGAGAGCACACCTTCCATACAATGTGCAGACGAGGATTATTTGGCTCCAAGTACAAAAAGAAGATTTCTTTTGGTTAATCAGTATAGTAATGATAGAAAACAAAAAGAGGATTCTGTTTTGTCTGGGCTTGGCCACTCTGTGTCTATGGTTGCCGATTTTCACGGTGAGCAAACATTATCAATTGGTTTGACTACTCGCAGAAAGCCTCCAAATGCAGATTTGATTCATAAGGAACATTTAAACGTTTCAACTTCGTCTATCATGCCCTGGAAACTTGCTCCTTTGGATCAGAAAGACGTTGAAGGGAGAACAGGTCACAATTCTATTTTCTTTATGCACGTGGTGCTGGTACTTATCTACCTTCCTAGATTAATTTATGCATGAAGACGTTTATCCTTTGGGGTAGAAATGCAGGGTTTATGATTTTTATACTTTATTTATTAGTTCTTTGGGAATTTGAAATGTCGCTGATCCTATGATTCCCTTCCTTCCTTGCAAGCGATGAATTTGAACAACAAGAGCTTTAAATGACTTTTTCCTGCTGAAATGGTACTGACTATTAATAACCTTCATTTTCTTCAGGGAGAGCTTTGGATGATCTTCTGCCATTTTTTCTACACAGAGACAAGAAAGATATTTTTGAAGATTATGGTTACAGTTCTCCGCAAGAAGCTGCCATGGGTGTTCCTATTCACTATCGAAATGATGGCTCCTTCATGTATATTTTGACACCTGTAAACTCACCTCCTTCTACAGATAGTGTTAGCCAGTGGCTCACAAGTGAACAGGGAGGTGATAACCAGAACTCAACGAGGCATTATTGTCCTTTCCTTTTTTTTTTTTTTTTTCCTTCTGTTATCGCGTTGTTGTTGTTTTGTGTAAGTCTAATGCATGTAGATCCTTCATGATTAATTGGAAAATTACCTTTTAAGCTTTTTATAGGAAGGTCAACCTTCAAAGGGCTTATTAAGTATTTCATTTACAGCTCTTGGGATCAGCTCAGGAAAACCATTAGTTGATGATCCGAACAAGTCTCTGCCTCAACTTGCTTCTTCATCTCATACTAGTCATATAGTAAATCATGGAGGCCTGCCTAACTCAACTGCAGACGAAACTTCTTTTCCTGAAAATTTAGAACCAGTCAGAAGTGGAGGAATTACAGCAGAAGTAAGAGCTTGTGCGAGTTCGTCACAAGATATATCTCAAATTTCTGGCCCAGATGGGATATCAAAGGCTACTCCTCTCAGCCAAATTGGGTTTTGTGATCCTGCAAGTGCTGGAGGAATGCAGCAATTAACATTGTTGAGCGTAGAGGTGTTCATTACATTCTCTCTCCTTTTTATTTTTTACTTTGGAAGTGTTGAATATTGAAAGTCCTCTTTTTGCCTGTTTCTTTGGAATATTATTTTTTAATTAGTATTCATTCTTTTTCTGTAATATTCTTTTCTTATTTCCATTCTTTGTACCCTCGATTATCTTTGCCATGTTTGGCTCTTATCATTGTATATATTAGGACTATACCCATTTGTAAAGGAATGAGAAAAATTTAGAGAATTGATAAATTTCAATATGGTATCAGAGCTACTCTGTGAATTTCCATAGGTTTCATGTTCGAAACCCTAACAAAGAAAAATAGAGCATTGAAGCTTCAATCAACATACCGATTAGTTTGAAGTTGTGCATCAGAAAACCTCTATCTATAACCGGGAGTTTCATGTCCGAAGCAAATCTGTGAGGAATCATCCAAATAGAAGAAAATTGCAGCCAACCTTCGTGTCAGAAGCAAGTCGCAGCCAAGCTTTGATCGAAATCTTCTGAAACAAATTGGCCAAGAATCATGGGATGAAGTGCGACAGCTTCGATCGAAATCTTCTGAAACGAATCGTGGCTGAGCAAGGGTTTTTCATCGTGTATCCAACCGGGTCGAGCATATTAAGGTCATGGGCTGAATCCGCGCGTTGTTGAATCGGGTCTTGGGTCGTGAGCATATCCGTTTCCCCTATTTTTCTTGTGCCGTTGCTAAATCTGTTCGTGGGTCGCGAGTCTGGACATATCTAAACCATTTTTTTTTTATTATTTTGGATCCCTTTTTCCTCCAGCTTTGGATCTGAGAAGCTATCCTTTTGTTTTTTCCTTTGTTACAAGGAATATTTGAGTAAGTACTAAATATCTTCCTCTACAGAATTTAACATTCTAATATGGCATTTGTGAATCCTAACAAGACAGAAGGGACCATACTTCCAATTAATAATCACAAATTAAATGGAAGGAATTATCTCCCTTGGTCACAATTTATTGTGATGTTTATATGTGGAAAAGGAAAGGAAGATTCTCTATCAAGCGAAAATCCCATCCAGACCAAGTTGATTTGAAATACAAGACATGTAAAGCCGAAAACAATATGGTTATGTCATGGTTAATCAACTCCATAACGACAGAGATTGGTGAAGGATTTCTACTCTTTTCGTCTGCAAGCGAAATCTAGAAAGCAGCTCGTGAAACCTATTCTGACCAAGAAAATACAACGGAATCATTTGAAATTGAAGGCAATCATGAGATACGGTAAGGGGATATGCAAGTTACTCACTACTTCACTCAATTGTCTCGTCTTTGGCAACAACTTGATGTATTTGAAAGCCACAAGCGGGAATGCACTGCAGATGAAGCTACATACAAAAAGATATTTGAAAAGAAACGAGTGTTCAAATTTCTTCTCAGCCTTAATAAAGAATTAGACGAGGTACGTGGTAGAATCTTAGCTATTAAACCCTTACTTAATATCGGAGAAGTTTTTGCAGAAGTAAGAAGAGAAGAAAGTAGGAAGAAACTAATGTTGGGAGTGTCTGCATGCTCTGAACTTGAAGGATCGACTTTAATTGCTCGAAATCTTGGTAATGAGGTACGTATAAATACTCATGATAACTGTTACAATCAAAATCAGAGCTATACAGGAACTGATAATCGGCAACGGAAACCAAGACCATGGTGTGAGCATTGTAGAAAACTAGGACACACTAAAGAAGTATGTTGGGATATTCATGACAAACCTCCAGATTGGAAGCCAAATAAGGGAACAGATGATAGACGAGGAAAGACCTGCCAAACAAGTGCAACAACCGAAGGTAACATTACTCCGAAGATAATGTGTTTACTAGGGAGCAGTTGGATTGGTCAACCCATATCTACTTAAAAAAATCAGAAACAAGTGTGGCTACAGTTGCACAGTCAAGTAACTTCTTTTATGCCTTCAATGCAACTAAAGAAAATTGTAATACTTGGATTATTGATTCTGGAGCTTCAGATCACATGACAGGTGATATCTCATTTTTAACTAATTATGCCCACTGTACCGTTCAAACCACTGTAAAAATTGCTGATGGTACCTTCAAAAGTGATGGGTATTGACAATGTTTTTATCTTTAAAGATTTTATGTTAGAAAATGTGTTACATGTTCCAAAACTTAGATGCAATGTTCTTTCCATAAGCAAACTAACACTTCTGAAAAAGTGCATTGCGACTTTCCATTCACATAATTGTATATTTTAGGATTTGAATTCGGGGAAGACGATTGACAATGCTAAGGAATCCTCGGGCCTCTACATCCTAAATACTTCCAAGTCTCATGTCAAGGAGTTAGGTCTTAGCAAATCTACTTTTGTTGTTTCTAAAGACAATTATGATAGTACAATAATGTTATGCCATAATCGTTCAAGACAACCCAATTTCTATATTTGAAACGAATTTTTCCAGATATTTTTAATAAAAGTTCTCAGGTTTTCCAATGTGAGTCTTGTGAAATGGCAAAGTTGGCTTGAACTTCATATCCGGTAAGCACTTATAAACCCTCTCATCCTTTTTCAATAATGCATAGTGATGTTTGGGGCCTAGTAAAGTTTAGAATATAACAGGAGCTAAATGGTTTGTTTCCTTTATTGATGATCACACTAGACTTGGTTGGGTCTTTTTAATGAAAGAAAAATCTGAGGTTACTGTCATATTTAAAAATATGTGTGCCATGACCCTCAATCTCTTTAACATAAAAATCCAAATCCTTCACACTAATAATGCTAAGGATTATTTTAACACTTCCTTAGGGAACTTTCTAAAAGAAAAAGGTATTGCCCACTTATGTACATGCCCTAACACTTCCCAGCAAAATGGAATTGCAGAAAGAAAAAATAGACATCTCTTAGAAGTTTCTAGAGCTTTAATGTTTTTCGCTAACACCCCCTCGTTTTTGGGGAGAAGCTGTTCTGAAAGCCACATACCTTATTAATAGAATGCCCTCACGAACATTAGGCTTCAAAACTCTCTTACAAAAACTTTAGGAAGTATTTCCACATAATAGATTATTCTCTCAAGTTTCCTTAAAAATATTTGGTTGTACAGTTTTTGTTCAAGATCATCGACCCAATAGGAGTAAACTAGATCCTAAGACAATCAAATGTATATTTCTAGGTTATGCTTCGAGCCAAAAAGGATAAAAATTCTATTAACCAACCACGGAAAAATTCAACCTCCACGAATTTAACCTTCTTTGAAACACAACCTTATTTTCAAAAGCAAGACATCATTAAACCTTCCATACTTGTTGAAAACAAAGGAATCCCAATAACAACCTTTATTGAAGAAAGTGCTCCCTTCCTACATGAAACTGATATTTCCAACCAAAGCACACTCGATTGTAGGAAAGATCCTATGGTCTATAATGAAACTGATATTCCTAACCAAAACACACTCTGATGTAGGAAAGATCCCATAGTTTGTACTCGAAGAAAAAAACACCCTTGGACAAGTGCTTAGTCAAAATCCGTCCGAAATACAGGAAAATCATGTCCCCAAATCCACAATGGAAATCCTTACGGAAGACCTCGATCTTCCCATTGCAAAACGGAAAGGAATAAGAACTTGTACGATGCATCCTATTCAAAACTATCTTTCTTATAAACATCTCTCTCCCAAATTAAAAGCGTTCACAACTACCCTATCCAACATATGCATTCCTAACGTCTATGAAGCTCTTAAAGACCCCAATTGGAAGCAAGCTGTATTAGACGAAATAAATGCCTTGGAAAAGAAAAACACATGAGAAATAACAAATCTACCCTAGGAAAGAATATGGTAGGATGCAAATTAATCTTCACCATCAAATACAAAGCTAATGGAGAAATCAATAGGCTCAAAGCTAGATTTGTTGCCAAAGGATTCACCCAATCTTACGACATTGACTACCAAGAAACATTTGCCCCGATAGCAAAATTAAATACTATCCGTGTCCTTTTTTCTGTAGTAGTGAATAATGATCGGATACTTCACCAATTAGATATAAAGAACGCCTTCCTTAATGGAGACTTAGACGAAGAAGTGTATATGGATAAACCCATCGGTATAGAATCAACTAAAACCATGAATAACGTATGCAAACTCAAGAAATCCTTTTATGGCTTAAAACAATCCCTTGGAGCCTGGTTTGAAAAGTTTTCAAAATTAGTAAAGAATAACAGGTACTTGCAATGTCAATATGATCATACCCTCTTCGTCAAACATCCTTGCAAGGGTAAAATAGCAATTATCATCGTTTATGTAGATGACATTATCCTTACAAGAGACCATGAAGAAGAAATAAGAAAATTAAAACTACTCTTAGCCAAGGAATTCGAAGTAAAAGACTTAAGCAACCTTAAATACTTCTTAGGGATAGAAGTGGCCCGCTCAAAGAAAGGTTTGAGTATTTCTCAACGAAAATATGTCTTTGATCTCTTGAAGGAAACTGGTATGCTTAAATATAAGCCTGCTAATACTCCCATCAACCCAAATCATCACTTAAGCAAAGAAAACACCATGGTTAACAAGATCAGTATCAAAGACTAGTTGGAAAACTAATCTACCTAACTCACACCAGACTTGATATCTGTTTTGCAGTAAGCTTTGTAAGTTAGTTTATGAATATACCAACTGAAGCAAATATGCAAGCTGTTTATAGAATACTCAGGTACTTGAAAGGAACTCCAGGAGAAGGACTGTACTTCAAGAAATCTAGGAAAAGAAACATTGAAGTATTCACAGATGCTGATTGGGCAAGCTTAAAAATAGACAGAAGATCAACAACTGGATACTGTACCTTTGTTTGGGGAAACCTAGTCACTTGGTGGAGCAAAAAACAACCAGTCGTATCTAAGAGAAGTGGTGAAGCTGAATTAAAGGCACTAGCTCAAGGAATATGTGAAGGAATTTGGCTCAAAAGCATCCTATCAGAACTTAAAATCACATAAGAAAAACCAATGGAGGTACACTGTGACAATCAAGTTACTATAAGTATTGCGAAAGACCCGGTCCATCATGATCGCATAAAACATGTGGATATTGATCGACACTTTATTAAAGAGAAAATTGAAAACAAAAGTGTCCATTTACTACATACCCACCAAGATGTTGATTGCTGATATTCTTACAAAAGCTTTATTCAAGAACACTTTTGAAGTCTTTAAAGACAAGTTGGACTTAATCAACATATACAATCCAGCTTGAGGGGGAGTGTTGAATATAGAAAGTCTTCTTTTCCCTTGTTTCTTTGGAATATTATTTTGTAATTAGTATTTATTCTTTTTCTGTAATATTCTTTCCTTATTTCCATTCTTTGTTCCGTTGATTATCTTTGCTATGTTTGGCTCTTATCATTGTATATATTAGGACTATACCCATTTGTAAAGGAATGAGAAAAATTCAGAGAATTGAGAAATTTCAATAGGAAGTTTGAAAATGTGCTTAACACATTCAAAATAAATTTATGCACGAGGACGTATTCTTCTATATTTATTAATGGAAGGCCATGAGGATGTATTCTTGCGTCTAGGGGAATTAGACAAGGTGATCCATTATCACCTTTTCTTTTCCTCCTAGTTAGTGAAGTGTTGGGTGCTCTTCTAGCTAAGTTATATGGAAATGGTTTATATGAAGGTTTTGTGGTAGGAAAGGTGAAGATACTTATTCCACTACTCTGATTTGTAGGTGACACTCCTTTTTTGCAAATATGATAACTGTATGTTATTAAAATTGAAAGAAGCCATTGAGTTATTTGAGTGGTGCTCAGGACAGAAGGTGAACTGGGAAAAATCAGCCTTTAAGTGGGATCAATATAGATGAAAATGAGTTGCTGGAAACGGCTGGATTTCTAAATTGCAAGGCAGGATTTTTGCCTTTTCTTTATCTTGGTCTGCCATTAGGTGGGTACCCGAAGGAAGCTTCATTTTGGCAGCCAGTGATTGATAAACTTCACAAAAAATTAGATAAATGGAGGAGATTTAATTTGTCTAGATGAGGAAGAGCTACCTTGTGCAATTTTGTTCTTTCCAATCTTCCAACTTATTATATGTCCTTACTTGCAATACCCAATAAAGTGATTCTCTCACTAGAAAGAATAATGCAAATTTTTTTTGGAAAGACATTTATGAAGTAAGTCAAATCATTTGGTGAAATGGGACATTGTTACATGCTCATTAATTGATGGAGGTTTCAGTTTGGGTGGTCTAAAAAATAGAAATATGGCTTTACTAGCTAAATGGGGTTGGCAGTACACGGAGGAAGAAAATTCTGTATGGAGAATGGTGGTTAGAAGCATTCATGGAAAGGACTCCTTTAACTGGCACACAATTGGGAAGATTGAAATTAGCTTGAGAAGTCCTTGGATTAATATTTCGAGAATTTGGTTGAAAGTGGAAGCTTTGGCTCCTTTCAAACTTGGCGGTGGTGATAGAATTGCTTTTTGGACTGACAATGGATAGATGCACTTCCTCTAAATATTCGATATTCAAGACTTTTTAAGATTGCTTTGTTACCAAAGGGGTCCATAGCATCTCATTGGGATCATATGCTGGCTCTTGGTCTATTGTCTTTCGATGATTGCTTAAAGACTATGAGATAATTGAGTTTTAGGATTTGCTAACTCTAATTTCAGATAAGAGAATTTTGGATAATTCTGATACGAGAACATGGTCCCTAGAAGCATCTGGTAAGTTTTCAGTAAAATCCCTTACTACTCATCTCTCCCTTTCATCTCCTTTGACAAATATCTTTATAAGGCTTTATGGAAGACTAAAAGTCCAAGGAGAGTAAATATTCAAGTGTGGATAATGATTTTTGGTCTCCTAAACTGCTCCTTAGTCATGCAAAGAAAGTTCCCTTCGGTTTGCTTGTCACCTTCTATTTGCTCTTTGTGTAAAAAGGATGGTGAAGATTTGCAGCATCTTTTCTTCAATTGTTCATATTCAGAAAAATGTTGGTGGAAATTGTTCTCCAAGTGCCCTAGATTAATTTGGATCAATATGGTTAAGGCCTTACTAGCAGAATTGTGGTTTGAAAAAAACCAAAGAGTGTTCCATGATAAAGAAGCAGGTTGGTTGGGTCGGTTTGAATTAGTGCGAAGAAATGCTTCAGCCTGGTGCACTCTTTGCAAGTCTTTCGAAGATTTTATCATACAGGAATTATGCTTAAAAACTGGCAGACCTTCATTTTTCCAGAATTTTAGTAGTTTTTGTCTCATTTTTGTATTATATGGCCTAGCTTTCATTTGTATTATGGTGCATCTTTTGTGACTTTATTTGCTCGTATTGTTTTGTATTTTGGATTGTTTTGGACTCTAGGTTGTCCTTTGATTTCATTATCATGTTAGTTTGTATGGATATGATGAGGGTGCGAAGGGGGTGTCAACCTAGTTGAGATGCCCGGGTGTGCCTCTCTTGCTCTTTATCTTGTACTTTGAGCAGTTGTCTCCTATCAAATTATGAATAAAGAGACTTGTTTCTTTTCTTTTTTTTTTTTTTTAAAAAGTGCTTAACACTGGTAGCACCGGATATTGAAATACCCTTTCACACTGTTCGTTTAATGTAATGGGACTTGAAATCCCTTTTTTTCCCCCTTGGTATGGAGTTTGAATATCTTTTCTTCTGTCCCTTCGGGGACATCCAATATCTTTTCGTCTGGATATTCAAGGGGTCCTGATAGCCTGTCTTTATATGGTTTCTTGTACTTGTCTAATGGGAGCCATTATTGACATTTTGGCTCATGTTTTTAATAGTTTAGAAACTTGCTCATATATAAGGGTGGCTGCTATTTTTTTTTTTTTTTTTTTTTTTTTTTTTTTTTTTTTAAAAAAAAATTTTAAAATTTAAATAATAATAATAATAATAATTATTTTAAAATTCAAAATCTACATTTTTTTTTTTTTTTGTAGAGAATATTTTATTGATAAAATAAAAAGTTACAACATAGTAAACGTGGATCATAAATAAAGCAAACCAAAAACACCCAAAGAATTCGACAACACACAAATCCCCCAAATAGCTTTGAAAAACAACTTAACCACTAACCATGGTTTCTCAGAAAGGAATCTCAAGTATAAATATCAGGAAAAAAAAATGATTGGTGAAACTTTTAGAAAGGCTACACCATAAAGCCGCTGATAACTTGATAAAATCAAAATTTTCGAACCACTCTTAAGCTTTTGTCATTGAAAGTTCTAGAGTATCATTCACCCCCAAATGACCCACTTCATAGCTTTGATTGAGTTAATCCTACATTATCTTAGCCTACATTAGGAAAAAGATCTGATCTTGCTTGGTTATAGGAACTTGTGCTCCTATTCATGTTTTCTTGGGACTTGAACTTTCTGTTTTAATTCATTACCTCATACTTGTCTCTGGTTGTTAGGTCCAAGCAGAATGTAGGGGTGATCTCAGGCCTGATCCTCGACTCGATGCCGTGAAGATGATAGCTCTTGCTATTCAGACTGATAGTGGCCCCATTGTTGAAGTTGTTTTAATTTTTTGTACGAACATTGATTCGTCTAAGAGGTACGATATTTATGGCCACAATGAAAAATTGTACTCTTGAACCACCACACCTTTGTTGATTAATCTGAATTTATGGTGAATTTACCCTGGCAAACCTGAGATTTTTGCTGCATACAAGGGTTTTTAACTAATGGAATCCTTTGAGTTTGGATATTCCAAATTTTATGCTATCTACTTGTTAAGATAGGTTCACATATGTATATCTCCTTTGTATCCTACTCTGTTATCCTAGTTTGTTCTTCATTTGGTTATGTATTTGTGAGACATTTTGTTCTTGTTTTTTCTTTTTGGGTGCTTGTGAGAAAATGCTGGGTGCATGTCTTGCTGTCCAGTTGTCTTTACTTAATGCACAAAGGTGTATCATAATAATTAGATGTCCTTAATTATAAAATTAGCTGATTTCTAGAAGTAAAGATGATATAAGTTGGATGTCTTCTCCTTTATTGACGCACTTTTTTTTTTTTGGTATGATAATGTCTCATTTCTTTTCCAGAAACCGTGATGGGATAGGCTACAATGTTTTGGTTCATCATGAAGAGAAGTCTTTATTTCGAAGTTTTATGAAAATTATATATTTAACTGACCCAGATATTTTGATTGGCTGGGATATTCAAGGTAGTTCTCTTGGATTTTTGGCAGAGAGAGCTTCTCAGCTCGGTATAAATCTGCTAAATAAGATATCTAGGACACCAGATGAAGCCAAGATGCTGGATGGAAATTCAAATACTCAAACAGAAATTCCAGGAATCTTGGTTTCTGAGTTGGTAAATTCTGATTCTGCTGTAGTAGAAGATGTAGTAGAAGATATGATAGTTGAGGATGAATGGGGCCGAACGCATGCCAGTGGAATCCATATTGGTGGTAGGATTGTTCTAAATCTATGGAGGCTTATGCGCAATGAAGTTAAGCTTAATATCTACACGCTTGAAGCTGTTGCTGAAGCTGTTTTGAGACGAAAATTACCTTACATCCATCATAGGGTATTAACACAATGGTTTAACAGTGGTCCTCGACAAGCGAGATTTCGGTGCATTGAATACGTGACGGAAAGAGCAAAGTTGAACCTACAATTATTGATGACGCTTGATATGGTATTTTCATATTGTTTTTCATAAAATATAATTGCATTAGTCTCTTTGGGATTCATATATAGGGATTTGATGAGGGTGCTATGGGTGTCGCAGCCTAGTTGAGATATCTGGGTGCATTCACTGACCCTTCTCTTTCTCTCTTTTATGTTCTCGTGTTTTTCTTGCTATTTTGTTTCATTATATTTTGAGCAATAGCCTCTTTTCATTATATCAATGAAAAATCCTGTTCCTGTCTAAAAGAAATAAAATACGATAGCATCATGCAAACATATGTATGTAGGTTACTGTGTAGGCTGGCCAGCTAACTTTCATTTTCTACTACTTCCAAGTTTTTGGAGTTCCTTTTCGTGTGATTTGGAAAGGGTTGCCTCGCAAATCAGTTCATTATATGTTCTCAACTTCCATGGATCGTGTAGCATGCATATCCTATACAAGCATGGTGGACAACTATCCATCACAAAGAGTTTCTATCTTTTTTGTTTGTTCTTGTTTTATTTTGTTTTGTTTTGTTTTCCTTTTGTCATTTATGTTAATGGATAAATCGTAGCTTCCTTTTGAGATTAAGGGTGCTTCCTTTGGTGAACAATTTCTCAATAATTTACGATACATACAACTGGAATGGAACATGAGAATTCTTAATGCATAGAAGGCAATTGGGAAAACGACTATAATCTTGCTTATTGAGTTCTTCTCTTTGGGTTTTTGCTTCTAAGATTTTTTGAGTAGGTTTCTTCTTTCTTTGATTAAAAATAACTGGATCCGTTTATTCAATTTTTATTTGTTGTATTTATTTTTGGAGTTCACTGCACACTGTAAAAGATATTGGCAAAACAGAAGAGTCATAAAAGTTTGGTTTTGTTGGTTGGTTTGTTGTTTTGGGTTTAGCATTATCTTTCCTGCCCTTCTTCATCCTACATACTTTTTGTTTGTATCTCTAAACTATACTCTCTCTTATGGATCTATTTATTTACATAAGCAAATTCTTTCGTTCACATGATGAAGATTATATCACAATGTGTACCTTGCAGATAAATAGAACTTCAGAACTTGCTCGTGTGTTTGGCATTGAATTTTTTTCTGTTCTATCTCGAGGTTCACAATATCGTGTTGAATCTATGTTGCTAAGATTGGCACATAGTCAAAACTATCTGGCAGTCTCCCCTGGGAATTTGCAGGTCTGAATCGTTGGTCACTTGCTCTTCCCTGAATAATTTTTGATAATGTAGGAAGTTGCACTTAGGCTTTTTTTATGTTTATTTTTTCTAATTTGTAAAAGTTTTTATTCAATGTGTATTTTGTGATAATTTATTAGTATGCATCCCATCAATATCACCATTTAATAATTATTTTTCACAATATACATTAGTAAGAGCTTTAATTAGAGAAGATAAGATTGAAGCTGGCTTCTTCCCTCTTTTTCGTAATCAGTATACTGGGGGGAAGGGGGGGATTCAATCCTGAGGGTATCAACCGAAGGTTTATTTTCATTTTCATTCTCTACAATAAATACTAGTAAGAACTAGAATGTCGTGCTTTCTTTCAAGATTATTACTTGTGTGAATTTGATGTCTGTTGTTAGATATAAATTTCTGTTATTTTTTGGATATGCTAATGATTGACCATTGGTTGGTTGTATTCTTTCTTTATAGTTACTTGGAAGTTGGAATTGGTGGAATATGTAAATACTGTATTTATAGTTTGAGTATTTCTTTTTACATACTTGATGCTTGATGATTTATCTGTTTACATACTCAATCTCTGACTATGTATATGTGATTTCTTTTTCTTTAATTTTCTTCTCTTTCTCTCTCCCGTTTTTCTTTAGTTTCATGCCTGGATGTCAAGGTTAATTTCATTAAAAAATTATTGCCAAGAAGTTCTTTCATGCTTTTTCTTTTCAGTTTTTTTATTATCTAAATCTAGTTTTTGATTTTTACTTTTGTTTAACATATTTATGATTCCATTATGAATAATAATGTCTGTCATGTTATGTTTGTTTTTCTGTTAGGTCGCATCACAACCTGCAATGGAATGTCTGCCACTTGTGATGGAACCGGAGTCTGGTTTTTATGCTGATCCTGTTGTTGTTTTAGATTTTCAGTCTCTTTATCCCTCCATGATAATTGCTTACAACCTTTGCTTTTGTACATGCTTGGGGAAAGTAGCCCCTTCAAAGGTCAATACGCTAGGAGTTATTTCATATTCACCAGAACGACAGGTTCTTGACGAATTGAAAGATCAGATACTGTTCACTCCTAATGGTGTAATGTACGTACCACCAAAGGTAGATCTCTGAAAACACGTCTTTATATGACAATATGGAATATAAAGAAAATGACCATGAAAAATGAAGAATATTGCAGGAGTTTCTACACGCCTAACTAATATTATTGGCTGATAGATAGTTTTATATATGACTACAATTTTTTAACACCAAAATAGTTTTATGCTATAGGTATTAATTCTATTAGATTTTGGTTTAATGTTTACTTTCTTACCATCAATGGGGTTTGTGATAGAAATTTTTTCAACGATAGCAAGCTTCATTTTTGTTTTTTTTTCTTCCTTGCAATGATCTTTTATGTCTCATATACTTTGTAGGCATGAGAATGAGGAGAATCAGAATTAGAATTGAGATTAATCTCTTAGTATTGTGTTTACTAATATAATTGACATTAAACTCTTTGTCTCTTTTTATCCTCTTATTAGTTCTGTATCATTTTCTTAAGAAAACTAATATAATGTTGGATTCAAAACAAAGAAAAGGTGTATTATAGTTCTAAATTTCTATGTGACGATTAAAAGTTTTTTAGGGAAAGTACAACCCAAAAGAGGAAGAAGAGAAAAACTCAATGCTCAGCAACTCTCACACCCAAACCCAGAAATTACAGTGTAGAAAACCCACGGAAGAATCTTAAAACAGAAAAATAATCACCCATGATCTCCCACTTTTGTGTGCTTCAAAAACAATTTGTGAAACAAAAGGGCCCTAAGAGTAATAATTTTGATTTTGATTTTTTGATTTTTTGATTTTGTTTCTTCACAGTTTATTTGCTATAGTTTTCACCTCTCTCAAAATATAACAATTCAATTATTAGACAAATTTCCAATGAACCATGCCTTCAGTTTTCACTCTTGCAGTACAAAGAGGAAAATGCAAATGTTAATTCTATTAGATTTTAGTTTAATGTCTTCCTTTCTACAGTGAACGAGGTTATTGATAGAAATTCTTTTTGACGCTAGCAAGCATCATTTTTTTTGTTGTTGCTGTATTTTTTTTTATATATATAAAAATAATTTTCTTCCAGATGATCTTTAAGGTCTTGTTTACCTAGTAGGTATGAGACTGAACGTTGTTAAGGTCTTCTTTTGGAACCACCTAATCAACTTGCAGAATCTTTGTTATCAATGTCCTGTTAATGGCCATGTATTGGTGTAGATATTTACCCCTTTTTCTGATTATAGTTTTACCATATATTTGGCCAAATGGATAACTTTTTTGTAACTCCATTTTTGGCCTCTCAGGTCTCTACCCTATCTTTTTTGTGGAATAAAAATTTTAATATTGCATATCCTAATATTATGTTAGAGTCAGAATAAAGAAAAAAAGGATCTTATCATTATTCATGTTGTTATTGCTACTATTTATTTATGTACTTATTATAATATTTTCTTTTTCACATGTGAGAATCAGTCTTAATTAATTATGGGACCCATTGCAAAAGTAAAGATAGAAAAAGGATAAACGAAGTTGTAAAAATTAACTGTGGGATTGATGAATTTGAAGATTGAAATGAGATTAGGGAATCTCTTTCTCCATTTTGATCTAGGACCTACAAGTCAAAATGGAATAAAAAGAGACTCATTTTCTATTTACTGTTCCAATGAGTAAATCCACCCGTATGTTCTCTGTCTTATCACTAATGAACACTGTACATTCAGGGTATAGTGGTATGAAAATAATAACATTACTGCTTTGTTCCCTATTGATTTCTCAGGTTCGTAAAGGTATATTGCCTCGTCTTTTGGAGGAGATATTATTGACTAGAATCATGGTAAAGCAGGGAATGAAAAAGCTGGCTTCATCACAGAAAGTTCTTCAGAGGGTATGGCTATTTCAGACTACAGTAGTCTTATTCTTTTGGCAAATCGTTGCTATTGGTAATTATTGAAAAATAAGAGAAAGGAAAAAAAGAACACTAGGTTTACGTGGAAAACCCTAGGTTAGGGAAAAAAAACCACGATAGGAGAACTTTATTAATTTTTGTCACACTTCAAAACACTAGACTTAGATATAAATAGATATGGCAGAAACCTAAATATAGTAGGAACAGATAAAAAGACAAACGCCCTTAGGGCAAATACACTTATTTCAACATTCTCCCTCAAGTTGGGGCATAAATATTACTAAGACCCAACCTGCTAGCACAAGTGTCGAAGCTCTGTCTTAGTAACCCTTTGGTGAGAACGTCAACAACCTGTTGGTTCGAAGGAAGGTAGGGAATACAAATGCTGCCACTATCTAGTTTCTCTTTAATAAAGTGTCTAGCAATCTCCACATGTTTGGTTCTATCATGTTGTACGGGATTGTTGGCAATACTGATAGCTGCCTTATTATCACAATAGAGTTTCATGGGACCATGACTGTCCAGGTGAAGATTAGACAACTTTCTTCAACCATATCTCCTTGCATATCCCCAGACTTATAGCCCTGTATTCTGCCTCAGCACTACTTCGAGCAACCACTCCTTGTTTCTTACTTCGCCAGATAACAAGATTACCCCACATAAAGGTACATTATCCTGAAGTTGATTTTCTATCTGTAACGGATCCTGCTCAATTTGGGTATACTTCAATGAATCTCATGTCATGTTTTCTGAACATTAAGCCATTTCCAGAAGTAGATTTCAAATACCTCAGAATCCGAGTAACAACCTTCATACGTTTCTCATATGGAGCCTGCATAAACTGACTGACCATGCTGACAGCATAGGATATGTCTGGTCTAGTATGAGATAGGTAAATCAATTTCCCTACGAGATGCTTGTACCTGTCTTTATTTACTGGAACTCCTGCAACATAATCTCACAGCTTAGTATTTACTTCAACGGGAGTATCAATGGGTTTACATCCAGTCATTCCTGTTTCCCTCAACAAATCCAGAGTGTATCTCCGTTGAGAAACGAATATTCCATCCTTCGATCTCACTACCTCCATACCAAGAAAATATCTCAAACTACCAAAGTCTTTGATCTCAAATTCACATACCATTCTCTACTTTAGTTTGACAATCTCTGCTTTATCATCTCCTGACAAAACGATATAATCGATGTACACAACCAGAACAACAATCTTTCCCGATTCGGATTTCTTTGTGAATAGAGTATGATCAAAATGCCTCTGAACAAAGCCTTGGGACTTAACGAAGGTAGTGAATCTGTCGAACCACGTTCTCGGAGACTACTTTAAGCCATATAAGAACTTCCTGAGTTTACAGACTCGATTGTCAAATTGTGCTTCAAACACAGGAGAAGGGCTCATATAGATCTCTTCTTCTAACTCTCCATATAGGAAAGCATTATTTACATCAAGTTGATGGAGGGGCGAGTCTTTGTTAACCACAATTGAGAGAAGAACCTGAATTGTGTTAAGCTTTACTACTGGAGAGAAAGTCTTCGAGTAAACAATCCAATATGTCTAAGTGAAGCCTTTAGCAACCAGTCTAGCCTTGTATCTATCAAGAGTCCCGTCAGACTTGTACTTGACAGTGAACACCTATTTGTATCCAACTGTTTTGTGACCCTTAGGAAGAGTAATAAGATCCCATGTCTTATTAGTTTTGAGAGCTTTCATTTCTTCCATGACAGCAACTCTCCACTTGGGGATTTTCATGGCCACATGCACATTGGTTGGTATTTTCACAGTATCCAAGCTGGTAGTGAAGGCTTTAAACCCAGACGACAAGTTACTGTAAGATAGAAAACTATGCATGGAATGTTTGGTACACGATCTAGTCCCTTTCCGTAGAGCAATTGGTATATCAAGGGTGGCATCATAATCTCCTACTTTTCCTGACTCCTCATTAATACAAGGATGGTAATCATGCTTGCTTATTTGTGGCAAGACCTCACTCTCCTGAGTTTCTCCTGGTGACTCATCACAATTTGCAGTTTTGTCTTCATTTGGAGCAATCTCATTCACAACTTTCAGCTATATCACCTTTAACACACTCATCTTTACTTCCAGAAGCATCATTAAAAATAGAGGACGCTTGAACATGAGCAAGTACTGGTTCCGATTCTTGAGCAGTTCCCCTTGGAGCAACATGAGCCGCTATTCCCTTTCTAAGATTCTTCCTGTAGTATGTTATCTAGGGTACTTGTTTTTGTAGGAAGGACCGGGTCAGACTTAGGAAGGACAGGGTTTGTATCAGGATTAGGCTCGAAGTTTATAGGAATAGAGTAGGTAGATGAGTTAGCCTCTTCACTAGTGTTCTCCCCCTGAAGAGGACTAACGGGGTTGATCCTCAAGGAACGTAACATCCATAGTGAAAAAATACTTCCTTGAGGATGGATGAAAACACTTATAGCCCCGCTGGAGAAGAGGATATCCAACAAAAATACATTTTTGAGCATGAGGAGCAAATTTTGTTTGGGGAGGACCGTGGTTATGAACAAAGGTAGTACACCCGAACACATAAAGAGGGACATCAGGAAAGAGACGCGTGGACAGACAAGATTCTTTAAAGCACTCGAGAGGTGTTTGGAACTTACGGGATGACATACGATTGATGAGGTGAGCCGCAGTGAGAACGTCTCCCCAGAGGTACGAGGGAAGGGACGTAGGAAGCATGAGAGATCGAGCAACTTCTATAAGGTGACGATTTTTCCGTTCAGCTACATTGTTTTGCTGAGTATAGGTACACGAGTTTTGATGGATAATTCCTTTCAAATTCAAGAACTCACGAAGAGTGTTATTAACAAACTCCCGTCCATTATCACTCCGTAGGATAACAATCTTAGTATTGAACTGGGTTTCGACCGTAGTATAGAACTGTTGGAAAATAGATGATACTTCTGACTAATCAGCAAGAAGAAACACCCATGTAAGACGGGTGTGGTCGTCAATTGCCGGATACTGTAGTAATGTTCAATGGGCCCCAAACATCACTATGAACCAAATGGAAAGGTTGGGAAGGTTTATATGGTTGAGAGGGAAAGGTAAACCTGGGCAGGCTGTTTGGCACGTATACAGACATCACAAGACAAGGAGGAAATATTATAAAATGAATGGGGAAACAAATATTTCATATATTGAAAGTTTGGATGACCAAGGCGAAAATGCCATAACAAATAGTCTTTTTCAGAAATTGTAAATGATAATAACAAACTAGTCCTAGACGAACTACTAGAGGTAGTATCTTCAGAAATGAAATAGAGGCCCCTACCATGCCAGACAGTGCCAATCGTCATCCCCGAGCTCAAGTCTTGAAATGAAACATTATCAGGTGAGAAGATAACTCTGCAGTTCAAATCCCTAGTTATTATACTTATAGACAACTGTAAAACTCTTAGGTTTGAGAAAGAATCAGAATGCTTTATTCATTAACCAAAGATATGAATATATACAAGAGTACAAAGCATAAAAAAGGAAAATATCACAAAATATTTACAAGAATGGAAAACCCTAACTATAGAATTATAATACTCCCCCTCAAGTTGGAGCATATATGTTAATCATGCCCAACTTGTTACATAGATAATCTATACGTCTTCCATCCAATGCTTTCGTGAAGATATCTCCTAATTGTTCTCCCGTCTTCACATATCCTGTAGATACCAACCCTTGTTGAATTTTCTCCCGTACAAAATGGCAATCAACTTCAATATGTTTAGTCCTTTCATGAAAAACTGGATTAGAAACAATATGAAGTGTTGCTTGATTATCACACCACAACTTTGTCGGTGTGGTGATTTCAAATTCCAACTCAACAAGAAATTCATATATCCAAATCAATTCACACACAGATTGTGCCATTGCTCTATATTCTGATTCTGCACTTGAACGTGACACCACATTTTGCTTCTTACTCTTCCAAGAAATCAAATTGTCACCAACAAAAACACAGTACCTCGAAGTTGATCTTCTATCTTCTTTAGATCCTGCCCAATCGGCGTCTGAAAAACATTCAATATTATTATGACCATAATCCTTATATAATAAACCACGCCCGAGAGTAGCCTTCAAATAACAAAGAATCTGTTCCAATGCAGCCCAATGATCAATTGTAGGGCATGACATGTATTGACTCACAATACTTACTGAATAGGCTATGTTGGGTCGAGTCACTGTAAGGTAATTAAGTTTTCCCACTAACCTCCTATATCTTTCATGATCTTTTAGCAATTCTTCATCTTTTGTGAGCTGTAAGTTGGGCATCATTGGGGTGCTACATGGTTTGGCCCCTAGCTTTCCTGTTTCAGTCAACAAATCAAGTACATTTCTCTGTGATAATAGAATTCCTTTCTTGCTTCTTATTACCTCAATTCCTAAGTATTTCAACATGTCCAAATCTTTTGCATGGAATTGACTGTGAAGAAAGGTCTTTAGAGACTGGATACCTAAAGAATCATGACCAGTAATCACTATATCATCCACATATACAACTACAAGATGACACCACCCTCAGATCTCTTAAAAAAGACTGAATGATCTGACATGCTCTTCCGCATTCCAAAGCTTTCAATCACCTGACTAAATTTACCAAACCAAGCTTGTGGGCTCTGCTTTAATCCATACAAGGCCTGTCTCTTATACACATCTAGATGTGTATAAGAGACAGGATACAGACTCTAAGAATGCAATGAATGAACATGTGGAAGGTGATAAATGGTTATATGAAACAAAAGAGGAAATAGGATGAGCACAAGTACGTTTACCTTTGCGAAGAGCAATAGGAAGATCATCACCCGTTTCTGGATCCAATGACGAAGAAGACTCTGGTATAGGGCATGGAACTGGAGGAGGTTGTCGTCGAGTATAGACCTTAACGATGGGAGGAAGAGTAGAGGTAGCCACAGGTAGAGATGAATCAGGAAGAGGATCGGAAGGAGAAATAACTGTGTAGACAAGGAAATCATCCTCTAATTCCTTATGCTCCCCCTGACTCTTATTCGAAGAGAAAGACGGTGATGAAAAAAATGGGGTATGTTCGAAAAACGTGATATCAGGAGAGACTAAATATTTATTTAGACTAGGACAATAACACCGATACCCCTTTTGGACACGGGAATAACCAAGGAAAATACATTTTAAGGACTTTGGATCCAGCTTGGTATGCGGAGGCCGAACATCCCAAACAAAGTAGGTACAACCAAATATTCTGGGTGGAATGGGAAACAAATGTTGCTTGGGGCATAAAGTACGAAAAGGTATCTCACCCTTAAAAATGGAAGAGGGCATGCGATTTATTAAGAAACAAGTTGTGGAAACAGCATCAGCCCAAAAGGATTTTGGAATATGCATCTGAAACATCAAAGCTCTGGTTGTCTCAAGGAGATGACGATTCTTTCGTTCTGCAACCCCATTTTGAGATGAAGTATCAACACAAGAAGATTGATGAAGAATGCCATGGGCATTTAAATAGGACTTGAGTGTACGAGAGAAATATTCCTTAGCATTATCACTCCGTAGGATTTTAAGAATACCACTAAATTGAGTTTGAATTTTAGCATGGAAGTTATGAAAATGAGAAAGTAACTCAGAACGACTTTGCATTAAATATAACCACGTAACACGAGAATAGTCATCGGCAAATGTAACAAATTACCTAAACCCTCCTTTGGACTTAACAGGACAGGGACCCCAAACATCATAATGGACTAATTCAAAAGGAGTACTAGCTTGTTTATTGACTCGAGGATACGAACTCAAACGATGAAATTTAGCGAACTGACATAACTCACAATCGAAAGAAGAGAAATGTTGAAGTTGTGGACGAAGACTCTTCAACACAGAGATAAACGGATGACCCAAACGACAATGCTCTTCAAAGGGAGACGACACGATAGAGCATGTGATGGCCGTAGATGTTTGTGGTTCAAAGATGTAAGGACCTCCAAATTCCCGCCCTTTACCAATAATCTGTTTCGTCGTAAGATCCTGAAATAAGCAATAACAAAGAAAAAAGGAGACACAACAATGAAGATCACGAGTGAGTTTATTGACCGAAATCAAATTAAACGAGAAATTTGGTAAATTTAAAACTGATGACAAAGAAATTGATTCATTGAGATGGACGGTTCCTGATCCTAAAGCGGGAGTGGAGGTTCCATTAGCTATAGTAACATTAGGTGAAGAGGTAGATGTACAAAGGGTAGAGAATAAACTGGGTTACCTGTCATATGATCTGTAGTGCCAGAGTCAATGACCCATTTTGACGTGGAGGAAAGAAGGCATTTAGAAATGTTACCTGTCTCTGCGATGGTCGTAATGGGAGTAGAAGATGATGCCCTCAATGACTCTTGATACTGCTGAAATTTAGCAAACTCCCTTGCAGAAATCGTAATTAACTTGTCGAGATTATCAGGAGTAGAGGCGACATGTGCAGAGGGTGATGGCATCCTCTGACCCTTATTCAACAATCTTCTGCATTCACGTTTCGTATGGCCAGGTTTATGACAATAATAGCAAACAACACCTCCTGGATTTGATCTCCATGAATAGTAGTTGGATCCATTCAACTTGTGTTCAGTTACTTTTGACACCATAGGAACAATCTCAGACATTACTGGTTTTTTATTAGCCATTACCTCAAAAAGTAGATACCGGACAGCAAAGAATCAAACCCTAATTTACCGAAGAGATGTCTATACAAGCAGTGAGTATATCTATATGTCCCAAACAAACACACCACCAAGAAGAGCCGACAACACTGAGGAAACCCACTGAAGACGGACGAAAAATGGCGGCACACGCACCTACACGCGCCGGCGCGTGGACGGACAGCGAACTGGAACAATCGACGCGTGAGCCTCACGCGCTGGTCAGATGGCAACCGGACTTGGGGTTTTGTAGATCGGTGGCTGGGCTTCTCGTTGGAATGGGTGGTATCGAAAAACTAGCTTTTTTTTTTTTTTACCTCGACGGTGGCTAACGACGGCGAACGAACCGAAGACGGCGACTGTGAGAAAAAGTATAAACCCACCTCTCCACAAAACCCTAAACGTATCACAAATGGGTTCTAAATTCTCAAACCCTAAGGTTCACAAAAACCCTAAGTTTATTTAGAGAGCTTTGATACCATGTAAAATTCTTAGGTTTGAGAAAGAATCAGAATGCTTTATTCATTCACCAAAGATATGAATATATACAAGAGTATAAAGCATAGAAAAGGAAAATATCACAAAATATTTACAAGAATAGAAAACCCTAACTATAGAATTATAACAACAACAAATTATAAGAAACTTTGGGCACGTGCAGAACATTTTGTAAGACCAACCCTGGAAAAGGAGACAAATGACCTTTTCTAGCAACAGAAGCAAAGGACCCATCTGCAATCTAAATCCTCTCATTTCCAATAGAAAGTACGAGAAGAATCGATCAGACGAGGCAATCAGATGATTGGTCGCTCTTGAATCCAATATCCGAGAATCTTTTCCCTTAATAAGAAGACTAAGAGATTGGGTGGTACCTGATTGAGCAACTGTACTGATCCCAATAGTACCTGGGTCACTTGGGTTGGTCACCTTAGATTGAGAGGCATCATCAGCAGCTTCACTCACGAGGGCTTGGCCAGACTTTGATTTGTCATTTGGAGGCCGAAGTTTGCCATTTGGGGGTCGACCATGTAGTTTCCAGCACCGATCCTTCGTGTGTCATGGTTTTTTACAATGCTCACATATCGGAGGCGATTTGGTATTCTGCTTGTCACCATTTGATTCNTTTCCAGCAACCAGAGCAAAGGACCGATCTGCGATTCGAATCCTCTCATTTCCAGCACATGGAGAGTACGAGAGGAATCGATAGATGAGCCAGTCCGACGTTTGCCATTTGGGGGCCGACCATGTAGTTTCCAACATTGATCCTTCGTGTGCATGGTTTTTTACAATGCTCACATATCGGAGGCGATTTGCCACTCTGCTTGTCATTTTCCGATCCGGATGATTTTACTCCAAATGTAGCAGAGTCCACAGCTGTAACCACAGAACCACTCGTAGCACTTGACCTATCTTCCTTTAGTCGAACTTCAGAGCAAACTTCCATAAGGGACAATATCGGCCTCTGTCCTAGTATTCTACTGTGAGTCGTATCAAATTTTGAATTCAACCCAACAAGGAAATCATAGACACGATCAGTCTCCTCAATCCTCGAATACTGAACCTCGCCACATAAATCCATCTCTTGCCACAATAAAGACAGCTTATTGAAGTATAAGGTCATGCTCATGGTCCCTTGTTTGCATTCATGGACCTGTTTTTGCAACGTATACAGTCGCGATGTATTGTCTTTTTGAATACAGCTTTTGGACTGCATCCCAAATGTCTCGAGTGGAGTAGAGAGTCTTCTCCTTTCCAAACCTGTTCTTAAGTGTCCCCAGGGTTCGGTCTTGGTATTTCGCCAGTTAAATATCCGAATTTATTCGTCCCTCGAAAACCATTTTAATAGATTGAGACGGGGAAAAATAATTCTGGCCATTTAGTTTCTCTACTGTGATTATTCCGACAGAATTCCCCACAGACCCAGATAAAATATTTGCAATAGGTAAATTAGGGAAAGCTGTTACCGGATTTTCCACGTATAAAGGCAAACTTGAAGATAAGTCTAGGTTAGGGTTCGTCTGAGGGTTAGATGTGGTCACTAAAAACTCCCCAAGTGCTGCAATCTATTGTTGGAGACTAGCAATCTATTGTTGAATTCCAACCGGAGATAAACCTAGTGGTCCTGAACCTCTGTAACTGATTGACCCGCTAGGAATAGAGGTTGGAGGGTGCTGCTGCCCGCTCGGAACAAAGAAGGGAGGTTGACCTGTGGGCTCGGCGACGTGAACCTGAGGCTGGAACGGTGGTTGCAGGAGTTGCGGTTGGAACCCTGGAGAACCCGCGATTGGAAAGGCGTTGGAGAAGATCGAAGCAGCGCTGAAGCTCATCGAAGAATGGATCGGAGCTGTGCTGGAGGATGGGTTGGCGAACCCTGGGTGACGCTCAAATGGTGCGCTGAAGCTGGGAGGCGAAGTGATCGACGACTGGACTGTGCACCGTTGGTTTGGATCGGCTGGGCCCCGTTGGTCTAGGTCGGATGGGTCGCGAAGCTGTTGAGTGATCTCCGAATGGCGGCTGGAGTTCGTGTGACGCGGGCTTAGCTTTTGGGTGATCTCCGAATGGCATATTGTAACTGTATTAGGTTGAGAATCGACCTGAGGTAACGATCAACAGCAGCCTGGATCGCTGCGGAACTCGTTTCTTCTGCCGTTGTTCCATCACCTACTAGGGTTGATGACTGAATTTCTTCTATTGGACCTAAGGTTTCATCCCCTTGCTTTGATACCATATTGAAAAATAAGGGAAAGAAAAAAAAGAACACCAGGTTTACGTGGAAAACCCTAGGTCAGGGAGAAAAAACCATGATAGGAGAATTTTATTAATTTTTGTCACACTTCAACATACTACAGACTCAAGATATAAATAGATCTGGCAGAAACCTAAATATAGTAGGAACAAGTAAAAAGACTAAAACGCCTGTAGGGCAAATACACCTTATTTCAACAGTAATAATTTATAAATGAATAGATGATTTTTTTATTACATAATTTTGATCTTGAAAAAACTATTTTTGTATATGAACAAGATAAGAATTTATAGATGTTGATCGATTATGTTATGCATAACATGCATTTGATTTTTCCAATATGTTATCAATCACGGACATTAAGAACAGATGTGATTGAACACCTTTAATTTCAGTTTTAGTTAATATTTTATAAATGTACATTTAACCTTGTTCAATTGTGTGTTTTTACTTGAAACTAATATATGAAATAGTAACATGACTATTTTAGGTCCCATTTGGTAGCCAATTGATTTTTGGTTTTGATTCCTGAAAATTGAATTGATAAATACTATCTCCACTTACAAATTTCTTTATTTTGTTATCTACTTTCAACCAATATTTTCAACAACCAAGTCAATATATATATATATATATATATATATATATATATCGAAAGGGAGCAAAATTTTTCTTTGATATTGAAAACTAAAATAAACCATTTTCAAAAACCAAGTCATTACCGTTTTCAGTTTTTAAAAACTTGTTTTTCTATTAGAATTTGACTAAGAATTTAAGTGTTTCTTTTAGAAATGTGAAAACCATAGCATGGACTCTAGGAGAAAACCAGTACAAATTTCAAAAAATAGAAAACTAAAAACAAAATCGTTATTGAACGGGCCTTAGTAATTGAAATTACCCAAATACATTAGAATTTAACTATTAGTTTATTAATTTGTAAAAGATTTGTAACTTGTAACTTAGTACTTGACACATATTGAGGGTCCTTTATAGAATAAATAATATAAGACAGAATATGTTAAAAAAGGTCATGTCAAGCAATGTTATTAAAGACTAGCAGTACCTGAAAAAGACTTGTTTTTGTTGTTTTTTTAAAATTCTTTAATATTTATTTCAAACTATATCCCTGTGTTTTTTGTGTTTGTTTTATTTTTTGCAACTAAGTTCAACATTGCCTTCGTGTCATTCAGTACATGAAGTGTAAATAAAATGCTTTGCTGCCTTGGATTACCGTATTTCATTAGTGCATCTTGACCATTCCATAGATCACAGATTCACATTGTTACATGTGCATTGCTGAGTTTGTGATTTATTACGCTTCCCAGGTATTTAATGCAAGACAGCTTGCCTTGAAGCTAATAGCAAATGTAACATATGGCTATACGGCTGCTGGTTTTAGTGGTCGTATGCCTTGTGCTGAGCTTGCAGATAGTATTGTTCAGTGTGGCCGCCGTACACTAGAAAGTGCAATCTCATTTGTTAATTCACAGGAGAAATGGAAGGCTAAAGTTATTTATGGGGATACTGACAGGTACGATATCTAATTAATTTTAACCAGTTCGAGTTAAAACTGTGTTGAGCTGACAGCATAGTATTGAATAAATTAACATACTAATTTCTTACCTTGGGCATTAATTTAGAGTGGGGAAATGGGATTTTGTTGAGGACCTTTTAGGTTTAAGTGCCTGCTTTTCCCTTCTTATGCAGCATGTTTGTTCTTCTAAAGGGACATACGGTCGAACAGGCTTTTGGCATTGGGCAGGAGATTGCATCTGCAGTCTCTGCAATGAATCCCAATCCAGTCACACTCAAGATGGAGAAAGTTTATGCCCCTTGCTTCCTTCTCACTAAGAAGCGTTACGTTGGCTACAGTTTTGAGAGCCCTGAACAAATTGAACCCACCTTTGATGCTAAAGGCATTGAGACTGTACGGAGAGATACTTGTGCAGCCGTGGCAAAGACAATGGAGCAATCATTGAGGCTTTTTTTTGAACATCAGGATATTTCGGAGGTGCATTTCTCTACCTGTCGCTTTCTTTGAAATTAGTTGTCAGATAATGCAAGTATTAGATCATATATATTTATAGCTTTTAACTGCTGTTGAGACTTGAGACCACTACATTGTTTGGTCTGAGGGAATGGAGTATCTAAAACTTCAAACGAGCATATTTCTTTTGCTAATTCTCATATAATGACGAATTTCTCAATTATCGATGGGGTGATTTAGTCAGTTTTTCAATGCACAGATCAAAACATATTTGCAGCGTCAATGGAAGCGGATTCTTTCTGGAAGGGTTTCAATTCAAGATTTTGTCTTTGCAAAGGAGGTACGGCTGGGTACATATCGCACAAGGGGCCCATCCTCACTTCCACCAGCGGCAATTGTGGCCACTAAAGCAATGAGAATTGATCCAAGGGCAGAACCGCGTTATGCGGAACGAATTCCTTATGTCGTAATTTATAGGGAGCCTGGAGCTCGCCTTGCAGATATGGTTGTTGATCCAATGGATCTTTTGGCTGTGGATTCCCCCCACAGATTGAACAGTCTATATTACATCAACAAACAGATAATACCTGCCCTGCAAAGAGCGTTTGGTCTTGTTGGAGCCAACTTAAATCAGTGGTTTTTGGAGATGCCTCGTCCTGTAAGGGAGGTGTTTTTTAAACAACCCTTATCAACTGCAAATCCTAACCGAACCCGAATTGATTATTACTACCTATCTAAGCATTGTATACTATGTGGTGAGTTAGTCCAGACCTCGTCTAATTTATGCAACCAGTGTCTACAAAATGAAGCTGCAGCTACCACTGCGATAATCATAAAAACTTCAAAGTTAGAGAGTGAAATGCAACACCTTGCTGCCGTAAGTACCATTGCAATATTCCTCCATTATGTTAGGTTTCTTGGTTTCTTTGGTTACACCAATCTGCTTTCAACAGAATATGATGCCCTTGTAGCATGCTGTTTGATTTACTTGATTAATTCTGTCATTACCAAAGTTTTATTAACGCTCATATTTGATCCATTTTATAGAAAATTTGCAAAAACCACTCGTACAATATTACTAAGGGTAAAATGTAATAGGGATTAGTGTTCATGATTGTTTTTAATTTGGTTTTAGTTTGTTGTTGGTTGGTAGGTTGAGATTTTCTAAAAATAGGGAGTTAATCTATTGTATTGGTACACTTTTTGAATCATAATAAAGATTCTTGTAGTTGTAGACTCTCAACCTGGCTGCATCACAGTTGCAACCTCAACCTACCCTTTTTAATGTTTCAAAACCATTATAACTAGATACTACCATCAAAACTTCATTAGTGGTCGGCTGCATTACATTTGCACCCTGAAGCTACCCTTTAAGTTTCGAAACCTTTATAATTGTAATGCATTTCCTAGCTCGTTTGTGTTTTGCAACTTTTGAATCAGCTTGCTTAAAGTCTTCCTCTTGATGTTCTTTTACAAAGGATTCAAGGGGTTTTATATCAAGATATTAACCGTAGGGAGAATTTTATTGTGCCATAATTGATCTTTTATTGTTCTCTTATTTTTACCTTTTGTTTTCACCTGTTAGTGTTGCTGTTTCAATTTGTCATGTTTTGTTATTTATGTGTTTTCTTTGTTAACATCTTGGAGCACTAGGCTTTTTTCACTCTCTTAATGAAAAGTGTAGTATCCTTTTCAAGAAAAAAAGAGTAACATTTTGTTATTTGAGGGTATAATTTGCTCAAATTGAAAGTTAACGAGCTTTAAAGTTTAGAGGTAGTTTTTATAAATTTTCTTAAAAAAGACAATTGAATATGATAATTGATTAGATTTAATTGCAACAATTTCACAAGTTAACATAGTTTTCAAGTAATTAACAAAGAACGTATGGTATGATATGGTTTAAATACAAGGATTTGATAAGTATAATCTCTTGACAGATATGCCGGCACTGTGGAGGAGCAGACGGGATTGTGGAATGTGGTGTGAAATGTATTTCACTCGCATGTTCAGTTTTCTACGAAAGGCTAAAAGTTCAGAAAGAATTACGTGGTCTTGTTGCTGTTGCTGCACACAAAGATCTGTATCCAAAATGGACAGTTGAGTGGTTCTGATTTCTGGCTTCTCAAAGCATGAACTGAAAGTCTCTCCATTTTTCAAAGGTAATGTAGGTTTCCACCCCTTAAACTTCGCTTTTAGAAGGGCTTATTAGTGACCACGTCATATACACATAGCCTTGTGTTGCTACCCCATTTATTCTGCACTAGACATAATGAGCGAACCATGCTACGGTGGGGAAGGCTGGCTAAGGGGTGTTCTACAAACTAGGCCCGCAATCCATGCACATGGACAGCCGGCCGAGAGAACTCCTTGGCGCTGCACGGGCGAGGCGAAAATTTATGATTCGAAATTAGTCCTGTGATACCCTGTATCATATGTTTTTTCTGTATCTATTGATAAGAAACTGACTTAATAGCCATATTCTGTTACATATATCTTTGTTTCATCAGATGTGTAAATTAATATAGAAAGATCTAAGGGGATTGGTATATGTAGCTTTTGATTATTGTAAGATACATCTTTGTTTATCTGGATTGAGTCAATTGACAAATGAAAAATTAAGCTAAAAATTTGGTACATTCTAAGAAAATATTGCTTTCATTGAAGCAATAAATGCAAGATTTTTCATGGGGGGATTTCATAAAATAACCAAAAATAAAAACTTTTCTATGGATGACCTCTTTCTAAAAATTTTGTTCTCATTGACATTTTTCACATGTGAAATGCCATTTTTACCCTCGGCTTTAAATGCTTCTCTTCTACTCTTCTTCATCCTTTGATTTTCGCTTCCAACCACCTATCATTTACAATTTAATACAACCATATATTTTCAACCAACATTGTACATTAGAATACAATGCTATTGGACCTTAACTATGGGATAAGTAAACGAATATCATTTTCACCTCTTCAGTTTCACTCAAACACTATCTCCTCCATTGCTCTATCACTTTCAGTCGAATACGAATTGCTTTCAACTCCAATCAATTTTTTTTGTGAGTCTGGAACTAGTATAGGAGATCATTTTACATACCTAGAAACGAATACTGCAAGTGTTGTTAACAAAAAGTTTTAGAAGTTCGTTTAGTACTATTTTTCTGATCGTGTACCATCAATCCTGTTGTATTTTCAATTGTATATCATTAAGTACATGATCGTGTACCACATTATACACGATCGTATACAACAGCATATGCGATCTTATACAATGGCATAGATGTTCGTATATCACAACATAATAGATCGTATAACATTGTATGTGTACCATAGCTTACATGATCGTATACTATAGTATATACGATCGTATATGTTATGGTACACGATCGTCTATCACATATTTTTAGTTACGTAATTTTAATGTTTGATCGATTAATATACTTGGTGTATTGCAGATTAATGATGTTACTTTGCATCTTTATATGCATGGTGGGGAATGAGATTAGACCGAAAGTAACTATGTGGGTGGTCACATGAAAGGTCTAAAGATTAGACACGATATATTGTGCAGTGACTAGTGAATCTTCTACACCAATGGCTAAATATCGATCTGGATAGATTTTCCATACACATCAAATGTTGTTACAATCTATTCGTCCAAGCGCCATCCCCCCGTGAAGACTTTAGTTTTTTTTTTTTTTGGAAGGTAGTGATGCACCTCGGATGCCTTTGTTTGTATAAGTCATACCGCATGATATTCATGGAACATACACTGAGAACATGTAGCATTAGAGTAACCCAACCATTCCAACTAGTCAGGACTTTGGCATTCCAACCACATCTAGACATAACTTGTCATCACTAGATGAGAACATCCAACCATGTAACCTGAGAGATGATGAGGGAAATGAAACTTGGATGGGTCACAACATCCAAACGAGATGTACTTCACATACTTGTATTGATTATGGATATGGACAACATCTAGGTCCACAATCAGTTCCAACACCTTTTATTCCTGCTCCAACCTCACCTGCTCCGATCCCACCATTGGTGATGCCTTCAAATCCTATACAGCAAAGTGTTCCTACCCAGTCATTCGTAGATGTACCTAGAGCATCTGATGACCCATCTTATGATGAACTAATTTATCTCAATACCTCACGATTATATGAATGAAGAGGATATAAAGGTTGGTCAGATTTTCTTTTCCAAGTATGATTTATCTGTTAAATTGTCAATGCTTGCAATAAGAAAAAATTTTGATTATCGTGTAAAGACGTCGATGAAGAGCTTGTTAACCATGTGGTATCTAGTGGAGAAATGTAAGTAGCGTGCCCGTGCAAAAAGATTGGTGGAAAGTGATTCCTTTAAGGTAACAAAGTACTCAAGCATACATACATGCACACTTGAAATAAGGAGCGGTAATCATCGAAAGGCTAAGAGTTGGGTTATTAGACACTTAATCAAGTCCAAGTACGATCAAGTCGGTCGATCATATTGCCCAAGGGACATAATTGAAGATGTTCGAAGAGATTATGGAGTGAATATAAACTACGAATGAGCTTACTGCACAAGAGAATATGCATTGGTATATGCATGAAGGTCGCCAGAAGGATCATATGCCTTTGTTAAGGCATTTGGTGAAGCACTTAAACTTGTCAATCCAAGTATTTTTTTTTTAGGTTAAAATAGAAGATGAAATTTACTTTAAATATGTCTTCATGGCATTAGGACCGTGCATTAGGGGATTCTTGAATTGCATTCATCCCGTCATTGTGGTTGATGGGACCCACTTGCTTGAGAAATACAAAGGTATGTTGTTAATGTACTGGTGAACAAGCTAATCACTTCCCGGGATTGACAAGTTCATTTGTTCATTTGTCATCCCTACTATATTAAAAGGGACTAAGAGGAGAATTTTTCACTTCCCTCTCTGCCTCTGCCTTTTTCATTAATGTCCATTTTACCCTCACACTCACATCCTTCTATTGTAAGTATGTGCCTTACACTCACACTCACACCTCTTGGCAAAATCCTAACCATATAATGATATCTTTCTTCCTTTAATTTTACGTTAATTTTTAACCTAAAATTTTTGAAACCTTATATCTCTTCGTTTTGAAACATTTGGAGAAAAAACTACCTCTTTAAAAAAGATCAATCATGAATCAAATCATTTTCAATAAAACACACTTTTGTGCAAATTTGTAAAAAGGGCTATATCTCTTCTAATAATGAAGGTAATCACCAATTTTTGCATTTATTTTCTTTTAGGAATTTTGATATTTTTGGTGCAATACCACATTCTCAAAGTTGCTCTCTTTGCAACTCTATAGTAAGGAGGCTTCAATTATGGATGGTACTCATAATATATAGATGTCGGGATTGAGATTGTTTATTGTATTTGTTCTCTCTTCTTGTTGTTTTGATCGATAAAAAGGTGAGGATTGAGAGATTTGAGGAACCGACTGTAAGATATGGGATTGCAATGTAGTCTAGAAAGAGATAAGATTATATTATCATGTGAATTGATTGTAAGTGAGTTCTTGAGAACCCTTCATACATTTTCTCTGTATTTGCTGCAACTTCTCTCTCTCCCTTGTTTCTTATGTTTGGTGACTTCAATTTCATGGAAAACCATTGTTATTCTAATTATATATGCTAATTAGAATTTTTTGATTTTATATATATATACACTCTCCCAATCAGAGTGATAAAGTGAGAATCAAGATGATGAAAAAAATTGAGAAAATAGGGTAGTGATGTTGGGAGTTTATGCGAGATATAAATAAATGCGGAATAAACTAAATTATATCTCAGACTCCCACTTCACAGGTTAGAGCCAAATAAGTAATGAATCATAAAATAAAAAATAGTATATGAAAAGGAACAAAAGGAGAACAACACCAAAAACATATACTTGTTCGTCCTAAACTTAGTACTACGTCCAGTCTTCCACAATTGCAGATTTTACTATGACGGAGATTGCAAAGAAATGTCAAACTTACACTACAAATCTCTTTCCAAATAATCCAATATGAACTATTTGAATCCAGTACCACAATTCGATAACTTGGAATAAACAAACCAAAAAAAAAAAAGAGAAACCTTCAACCCAAAAAGACACTGTATTTTCTTTATTATGCACTTTCTGAGAAAAGAACCTCAAGCAAAGCTCTCGGATTTCTTCTTCTTTTGGCTCACGACTCACTTGCAAATTTCCTACTAAATTATTAAGAATTTTAAAGAAGATTTCCACGGCCTTCTTTTATTAAGCCACCTATCCAATAGCCAATTAAAAAGATTGCTTATAGGTTAATTAAAAAGAAAGGAAATGGGCTTGAAAAAACTTGTTGGGCAATGAATTTTACGAATACAAATTTAATTAAATTCAACAGGATGCATGCATGCATGGGCTTCTCAGAGGATTGATTTCTGTTGATGGAGTTTTGTTTCCACTTTTTCTAACAATCTCTCACGAGGATCTTGCCTCCCATTGCAACAAAACTTTTGATCTTAGAAAACTCCAATATTTACTCCCGCTATAACCATTATCTTTGATCTTCTTGATAAACTCCAAGGTTAAACAAAAAACCTATAAAATCAACAAAAGTAGCAAAACAGGAAACTATCAGAAAGTAACTGTAGCTCATCTTTGTTTGTCTCAAAGTATGAACAAGCTATGCCAAACTGTCCCCCAAATATAAAGAACAATCGTGTACTCCCATTTCAGCTAAGTGGTACCAACTGACATCTTCTTCAGTTTTGATCACTTGTTCTTGAAGAAGATATATTCTGCAAGTGGTTTAACTCCTTCCTTCAAGCCTACTGCCAAGCTGGAGACACTATCTATAATCTTAACAATTGCTTTGGTCTTTCAATCTGATGCCTTTACTCGCTTCTGTGACTTCACTAATTCATTTGAATTTCTGACAACAGAGGTTTGTGATATCCATCAACTTTCTCTCTCGAACTTCCTAATTGCTTCTGAATTGATGGAGACCTTGATCTACAACACTGGCTATCATTGCTGGTGGCTCAACTATACCTCTATACCTATCATCTGTAGCTTTAACTGACATTCATCGTCTTGCTGATCTTTTGGCAACATCAAATCGATATTTGTATAGTGTAGAATTTCTACGGCCAACTGCACCACTTGGGATCCTAGCATGAGTATACATTGGCAGTTGCCAAACTCACATATGTAACCCTCGTCATCTAATTTTCCAATAGGGATAAGATTTATTTTCATCCTAGGCATAAACCTTACTTTGCATAACACTAACTTTTCTCCACACTATGTCTTCAGATTAATATTTCCAATTCCAACTATGTTCGAAACTTTACCATTCTCCATCCTCACTAGACCATGGTGCCTTGATGTGAAAGATATGAATAGACTCCTATCTGAAGCTATGTGTACAGAAGCTGCACTATCAAATGTCCATTTCGATGAGTAGCTACCATTTTCCAAGTTACTCTCAACACAGACATAGGCATCATCTATTTCTTCATCAATTTCAACGACATTTACCTACTGCTTTCTTTTAAGGTCCTCTTCTAATTTCCTACACTAAGTTTTGGAATGATTTTTGTGACAGTAAAAATACTCCATCTTCTTGTTCCTATTCATTCATTTTTTCTTATTGCTTCTCGACTCATCATTTTCAGAATTTATCTTGTTTTTACCCCTATTTACAACTAAAGTTGAACCTATAATATATTCTTTATTATTATCCTTCCTACGAATTTCTTCAGCTACAACTAAATTACAACTGCTGAAAATTTCAATGTGTTATCCCCAATAGAATTAGACACTGCTATTTTCATAGTTTCCAAATTCTCAGGTAGAGACATTAACAATTGAATAGCATATAATTCATTAGTAAATTCTATCTTGATAGATTTCAACTGATTAATTAAAGTGGTAACCTCATTGATATAGAAATTAACAGAAACATCCTCAGCCATTTGCATGTTGAAATATTTCTTAAGGAGATAAGCATTACTATTAGCGGATGGTTTCTTGTACCTATTTGTTAGCGCTTCCATCAATTTGACTGCACTAGTTTTGGTGACTACAAGACTGACAACATTCATAGACATACACATCTTGATGACTACGATTGCTTCTTCATTTAGATTCTCCTAGTCTTCATTTGACATTTTCTTCGATCTCTCCTTTAGTGCTTTATGCATTTTGTTGCAAGTTAAGAAATCCTTAACCTGCATCTTCCAATATCCAAAATTTATCCCATCAAATTTTATGACACCCTCGAAACCTCCTGGCTCTGTTGATCCCATGACTCTTGAACCAAAAGCTCTGATACCACTTGTTGGGAATTTATGCGAGATATAAATGCAGAGTAAACTAAATTATATATCAGACTCCCACTTCACAGGTTAGAGTCAAACAAGTAATCAATCATAAAATAACAAATAATAAAACGAAAGGAAAAAAAATGATAACAAAAAAAAATATACTGATTCGTCCTAAATTCGGGATTACGTTAAATCTTCTGCAACTAAGTTCTATTATGATGGAGATTGTAAAGAACTGTCAAACTCACGTCACAAATCTCTCCTCAAATAGTCCAATACGAACTATTTGAATCTAGTACCACAATTCGATAACTTAAAATAAATAAAAAAACAAAAAATCCTAGACCCAAAAAGAAAAATACACACTGTATTTTCTTTTATTATGCTTACTGTCACTCTCTGAGAAAAGAACCTCAAGCAAAACTCTCGGTTTTCTTCTTCTTTTGGCTCACGGCTCACTTGCAAATTTCCTACTAAATTATTAAGAATTTTAAAGAAGATTTCCACTGCCTTCTTTTATTAAGCCACCTATCCAATAGCCAATTAAAAAGATTGCTTATAGGTTAATTAAAAAGAAAGGAAATGGGCTTGAAAAGCCTTGTTGGGCAATGAATTTTACGAATACAAATTTAATTAAATTCAACAGGATGCATGCATGCATGGGCTTCTCAGAGGATTGATTTCTGTTGATGGAGTACTATCTCCACTTTTCCTAACAAAAGAGATATGAAACAAAGATAATTAGAGAAAGATGGAGATATGGAGAGAGGAGTTAGAAAATATGTAAAAAGAAATTATTAAATTAATTTAATATTATGATTTTTCTTTTTCGGAATCTTATTGTATATTCATTACTATATTCATACAAATTTACTTCTATTTGTTATTGATAGAATAAATTCATGGGTGTGCGGTCAACTGATACTTAGGTTAATGTATGATAAAAGGCTAGAAAATGAATGAATTAGCAATGGTGAGTATGTTCCATCTCCAAAAGGGTTTATTGATTTTTATTGAAATGAAATGAATGCAAGGTGTAGAAAATGGTTAGTAATAGTAAAGTATTGTTGTGAAATATCTTCTACTTGAATGAAATTTTTATGTAATTTAGGGGTATTAAAAAAATCGATGACCCGAAAAATTCGATCAATCCAACTCAATCCGTACAATTTGGATTGGGTTAGGTTCAAATAAATTAAAATCATCATTAAGAAATGTATTTATATAAGTTTCCTTATTGTTAAGCTAAGTCCACGAGAGGACTTGACTTTTTTGTTCTTAGGTCGAGTTTCACAAGGATTTAATTTAGTTGATTCGTGATCTATGTTTCATTATTCATTAGTTTAATTAATGTGTAATTGGACAGGTAATTTCTCAATAGATATATAACTTTACTTCAAAGGTCACATACATTCGATAATTGTCAAATTATTCATAGATAATTATTTATTGTCAAATGATCTTTTTCGAAGGTTTTCAGTATATTTGAAGGTCAATGATACTATTTTCAAAGATTTTAAAGACTTCAGAAATAATCGTTTATCAACAATTGTAAATCCTTAAAAAAAAAAACTCACCAAATCATAATTAAATCAGGACCTAAATTTGTAATTAGCCAAATGAACAAACAATAATAATCTCAAAATTTCTGATAAATCTCGAACGGTTTTGTAGATCATCTTCCTCCTTAAGACACAATAATTTAAATTGCATCTCATGAATAAAAAAGGGAACTAAAACAGGTCAAGATTTTAGAACTAAGTGTCAAAAGTGGGCATTGATATAGCAGGATTATAATCAAATATGATCAAATTTTCTTACAATTCATCATCTATATTTTGGTCTTCGATAATTGTAAAACATAGAAATTAGATCTGGACTAAAAAACAACATACCCCCAAGGACATCTCCAACTAGTATTTAATCCCCCTCTCTATATTCATATGTGAGCACAAACTCAGAGGATCCATCCAAAAGCTTAGACATATTCCTTACTTATTCTTAGTCTTCACTTTGTCGAATGTTACGTATCTGATGTCAACCAAAATAGACCTCAAGTCAAATAGTACACCTCAGAATCTCATTATACCCTAAAACTCAACATAAACTAATGAACAAACTAGAAAAGAAAAAGGCATTAAAAGGGCAAATATTGATAAGCAGCAGAAGCATACGCTATCTTGGACGCCCCTTTACCCAAAATCTCATTATAATGGAAAAAGGAAAAAAAAATAGTTAAAATGAGGATTAAGTAAAATAGAATAAAACATCAAAACCATAAAACAAAAGGGAAAAGAACAAATCTAAAATATAAGTAATCAATGATTGAACCATTGGCAATAGAAGAAAACAACCAAATTCTCCCCTTACAAAAGCAAAACAAATCAATTGAATCCATAATCAGCACTCATGAAACCCTAAATTAAGATCACCCACATTTGAAAATTGAGTAATGTAACGCATAAAATTTAATGATCATAAACTTGTAAGGCATAAAATTTATCTTCTTATATCATACAACGCATGGATGATTATAATGCAAGATACAACTTGTAAGTGCATAATGCGATGATATGCGATACTACTTCTAGATATATGCGTTATTAACGAAATGCTTGTAGTATGCTATGCGTTGAAACCAAGTATAATTCCACCGCAAGTTTCTCGGAGTGATCCGAGGTCGAACACAGGGATTGTTTTAGGTTAATTGTGTTACATTCGTGATATATGCGACCGGGGGTTTTTTCAATTTAATAAAAGTGAGGTTTGTACATGCGATAAAGTAAAATCATGCGGTAAAGTAAAATTGCGATAAAATAAAGTTGTGCAGTAAAATAAAGTGCAATAAAAGTAAACCTAAGCTATGATGATACAAGATATAGGTTACATGACACATGATACCGAGTTTGAAATTGACTGTGAAGGTTATACAAAGAATCGTGTTATGCGGTGGCAAGACTTTATGTACGAAGCAGAAAGAGAAAAGATAATTAATACAAACATCGCAAGTTCATTAATTGCATTAAAGATATAACTACGGTTCCGCTTTCCCTTGGCGTACACCTCTCGGTGATCGGCCGTGTTCCCACATCTTTGTGGTGAAACAGGGATGAACGTAATGAACGCAAGGTTTCTTCCATCTCTGGAAGTACTCCTCGCTTTAGTTAATGCATTCTTCTAACCTTCTCTCGACAGATCAGAATGGCATCTTCACTTCTGCTCTCACAGGTGAAGATGCCGTCTAGCATGCTTTAGCTAAACATATTTATTTCTTTAGCATGAATTAATTTACTTGTTATTCTAATTACCAAGGGATTAAGAAAACATTGTGGAGAAAACGATTAATGGAGGAATGAAAATAGACAGAATTATGGAGATGAAAATGATCATGACATTTAATTATAGAATCAAGCGTCTGATACATGGTGTGAATGATTTAGACTAAGAAGATGAGATACAATTGATGATAGAGATAGAAACAAATACAGAAGAGTGCCAACGTCTTGACGCAAATCTGGATGGAGAAATCGCTTGCCGACGTATGGAGTGAATGGAAGGATGAGCTTCCCTCTCAGGCTTGCTCAACTGGTAGAGTTGATCTAGGTACAGAGCTTCACGGCGGGGATTTGGAATGATTCGCCCTATGACTCACCTCTCGGCCTTGCCTCTTTTCTTCCCGGATCTTCTCCGATCAGCACTTAGATTAGCCTCTCTTTCAATATACAAATATCAAAATAGCCTCGTATCAAGTATATCTCTCAGTGAATTCTCTGAGGGTATTTATAGATGAATGCTCTGACTTTCTGCCGTGTGGTCCCCACTTTATTGTTATGGAAATTTCGAAAATGGTGGAATAAATATTTATTCTGTTATGCAATCAATCCGTCGAAAATGCACAACGGTTAGTTGTACACGTGTCGAAATCTTCCTTGATTGCATTGCTCATTTGCATCTTCGATCGTTTGTCTGCATGCGGTGTTGTTTTTTATTACCGCATGTGGTTGAAGTTGCGTTGATCGCAAAGCTCTTGATCGATTGTCGCATGCGCCATCATTGCGTTGATTGTCTATTCATTCCTGAATGATGGACGCAATGCGACGTAGCTGCGTTAATCTTTTTCTCTTGAGCCATGAACGCATATGGTGACTTGATTTCTTACAAAACAGACTTGAAATATTCTTTTCTACCATCGCAATGGTGTCAGTGGGTGTATTGACGACAATTTATAATTCTTGCATTTCTTAGCCAATTTCCATACAATTGACGCAACTTTCCTTTCTTTTAACCACAATATCTAAATAAAGCAGTATAAATAACTTGTATTTCTACAAGTTATCAAGTAACCAAACAACAACATAAAATAGTTAAAGGGAACAATGGGAAAGAATTCCTCTATCAGATCCTAATGGTTAGGGCAATTCAACTAAAGAGAAACAAGTAATTGAAATATCGAAAATCAAAGAAGAGAATTCAAAAGAAATACCTGTATATATCGTCCAGATGGATCATTCTCAACAATCACACGATTAGCAGCCTCAGAATTCCCAGATATCAACAAATCTATGGAGAAAGACGAAAAAAAAAAAAGAAAAAAAAAAAGAAAAGGAGTATCGAAAAAGATGTAAAAGCGAATCAGATTTTACAGAATAAAGAAGTGATGAAAGTCATTTTTTCGATATCACAAGTATAACACAGAGATTATTGCTTATGTATCTTAATTCAAACAACTGACCTTCATTACCCAAGGTGCATATTGTTGGGTTTTATGTCCTAAAAACTCGCAGTTTATAAAATGATAAACATTTTCTATAATCAATAAACTTATTATTGATTTTATAAATTGTATACATAAAAGTCTAAATCCAATAAATTAAGATCCATAACTATTACATGAATACTTGAACTTTATGTGCAGACATAAGAGTGGATCAGATTCAAGTAAATAGTCAAAATGATCTATAGTACATGAATAAGGTTGGGTACCTTATTCTGGTAACACTATTGGATGCGGCCTACTCTGTAGTTGTTACAAAGAGTTGTAAAATGCTACATACGATGCGATCCTAATTCGTACATATTATGACATGAGGAGTGGGGGCGTCCTATGCAATGAGTTTGCATAAGATCGGACCAAGAAATAACTCACTCTTACTTTATAATGCTGTTTACTGTATAAGACTGACTATTTCACCTAGATGACCTAGATAACTCGATCTTAATCCTGAGCTAACTATGAACTCTTATTTATTTGGGATTATCTTTAGGTTTGCATAGGTGAGGGTTGATTCAATAGCGTTGGCTCAATAAGGCTCCCATTTCAGGGGTAAAACCTAATAGATAGCTGGGGACATAGGGTACAAGACGGAGTTCACGTCTATCTAATTTAGGGATAGGAGAAAGGTTGTTCTCTCAAATACTGAATCCAAGTCTTGAACAAGGGGCCCCACCCTCTCACTAGACTGAGAGAGTTTTGGTTTAGTGATTGAATCACAAACCAGTTGTTCATTAGAGGATCAGTAGGAACTTGAGGAAAAAGAAGTAATCTCGGAGGTAAAACAGATATTTTGATCCAGCCGTTATTACGAACAAACTATGAAGGGTCGACTTACTAACCATGGTTAAATCATGTGGACATAATATATCTATAGTGAGGGGAGTGCAACTATGGGCTTTAGTGGAGTGACCTATTAGTTAACGAATGTGGGTTAATTTGGTCTAATGAGTTTAGCCAATTAATCTTGGATTGTTGGAACCCATGATCTATAGGTCCGCGAAGTCCCCCTACTAGCTCGTAAATGGATTAGCTCTAGAGTAGCGTGATAAGTTAATTTGAAACGTTCAAATTAGAATTAAGAAAATTAGTAATTATATGAGATATAATTACGTGTTTAATTTTAGAAATTAAACGGAATAGGAGAATTTATATTTACATATGATTTAAATATATGGAGATAGATATGTATAAAAATTAATTTAATATTTGATATTAAATTAATTAGTATTATTTAAAAATTAATTTATATAATTAATTTTTTTATAATATTAATAAAATCTTCATTTTTAAAATCAAAATTGATTTTAATGGAAATTGAAAAATTAATATAATGCACAAATGGAAAAACAAGTTTTTCTACCATCCATCTTCTACTTGCTCATACAAGATCCATCACCATTACCTTTAATTACTCCAAGCATGAGTTGTAGCTCATGCAGCTCTCTTCCTTGCATGATGGTCTGCAATATATTGAAGAGATTGGAGTGAATTTGAGACATGCAATCGAGAGAATTTTAGTTGAAAATTCGTGGTGAAGAAGGTGTTCTTCAACTAGATTGCTGTTGTGAGCACTTCTCAATAATCCCTTGATTCAAGCTTGTTTTGAGTCTCACAACTCAATCTAGAGCATCAAGAGAACAGTGGGGAAGATCTTAATGTGGTCTGCAACGAGATTTGGAGAAGATTGCAACTGGAGATCGAGCTTTGAAGAAGTTTTGCAAAGGTATGTCATGAAACTCACTTATTTTTGTAAGAGTATGCTTTAAATTTTGCCAAAATTAATGAATTAGAGTGCTTAATGATCCATGTTGCTTCTGCTATTGCTGAATACATTCCTATAATTGGTATCAGAGCATCATATAAGTATTCAATTCGGTTTAGTTTTGGTGTGGTGGGTGTTTTATATGAGTTATATGAAACTGCTGCACTGATATGGTTTTATGAGTTTTGGCATTTAATTTCTCTTTGATTTCTCATTTAAATTTGTAATTGGCTCTTGTTTGATGAACTTATATGTGTTATCAAGAGTCTGTAATTTATTTGGAGTCATCAGAGTTAAAATTAAGTTGTAATTGAAGAAACAAGTGAAGATGGCTGAGCTATTGTACCAGTTTTTCAGCTTCTGCTCAAAATCATTGTTGAGGTTCAGTTGCTAAACGATCATCTAGTTCCAGGCGTTACACGATGTGAAGAAAAGCTAGATGATTTTATAGTATTGAGCGTTGTTTGTCATGATGTTGGACACTAGATGATCGTGTACCTACGGGAGTTAAACGATGCGTTGAAATGCTATACGATAACACTACACGATTGTTTAGCTTTGCTTGGGAACTAAACGAAGCGTTGGAGGTGCTATATGATGGCAGTACACGATCGTCTAGCTATGGTGCGTGCTGAGCGATGCGATGAAGTGCTATACGATGGAGCTAAGCGATCGTTTAGTAGCGGTGCTAAGCGATGCGTTCAAATTCTATGCAATGGAACTAAACGATCGTGTAGCTACTGATGCTCGATTTTATGAAGTGAATTATGGATGATATGCGATGGTGAAATTGCGTTGTGCACTCAAGTTTACTCAGTGGAATCTAAGTGTAAATTCCACTGAGTTTCCTGGTAAGTCTAGGGTCGAACTCAGGGACTTGTGAAAACAGGTTGCATTGGTAATTTTTATGAAAACTTTGTGGTAACCGGATAAATAAATAAAGTGTTGGGATTGTTGTTTGCGTTAATGAAAAGTAAACAAATGCAGCGGAGTTTGAAAAGAGTTGTTAAACGGGAAATGCGATGAGTATACGGTGAACGGGTTGAGAAAAGTTTCGGCTAACACTTCCTAGGATGCGTTCATGCTATGCGATCATGCAACATGCATACAATAGTAAACCACCTCCCGGTGCAAATGTCACGACTTCTAAGGCTAGAATGCATGCGATATATGCGCTAAGTCTATAAGACCTACACATAAGCCTCTATTCTTATTTATGCGATGACGAAATGACACACACATAAATAACTGTCTCTTATACACATCTAGATGTGTATAAGAGACAGCGATATATGCGCTAAGTCTATAAGACCTACACATAAGCCTCAATTCTTATTTATGCGATGACGAAATGACACACACATAAATAAGGCGACCACATAATATCATTCCCATCTCTAGGATGCATGCGATGCAGGTTGACAAATAGAGCTTATCTCTAAGTCCCTATCTCTTGTTTATGCAGTTCTAATCTTGCTCTCTCGAGTCCAGATTCTAACCTAGCTCTCTCGAGTCATTAGTTCTTTCTTTAGACTCTCTCTCGAGTAGCTCTAAAGGGTATTTAGCACGGCATAAAACAAGACAATCGCAAGCAATGAACTTCCTAGGTCATGTTAGCTTAGTTTTTCTCAACCCATTCGACTAGTTTAGCTACTCATGCGTGCTAAGAGAGTGAACATATGTAGAAATAGAACTTCTATTGTATAAATATAAAGATGAAGTACAAAATAACAATGCAAGTATAAAATAAAGGGTCTGGTAGCAATCTCTTGCTGCCTAGGCTTTTACACTGTTTTTCTAGTCGTGCTCAAAAGATAATCTCGCTCTCGCCAGAGTCGGCCTGCTCTCTGCTTCTACGCCTCAAGGTTCTCTCTCGAGTTGCCCTGAGCGATCTCCGGCTTCACCACTCTTCTCTTGCTCCGCCTTAAAACGAAAGGAAAACTATGAACAAAGACGTGTGAACTTAAGTATGAAATTTTGAACTGCTGAACCCTTTTTCTGAAGATTGCCCTTGGTATTTATAAAACATCCAGGCTGAACGACGACTTCTCTCTCATAACTGCACGGATGGGACGCTTCTGACTGATGCGCCAAATATTTATCACCGAAAAACTGAATGTACTTATTATCGTTAATCGGCTGTCAACTTAATTCGGATTCGACTGTCATCAGCTTTCTGTCCCATTGCGATTAATTAGCCTTTCACCCAGATACGTCCACCATGTTGCGCTGACCAAGTTTCGGCAATCCTTCTTGGGCGAATATTTGCGAACATGATCACCGCAAAGCCTTGTGGTGATGTTGCGCTCAACCAATGATTTCCTATGATTGCAATTTTCGCCTTGCATTATCGCATATTCTGCACAAAAATACACAAATAAACTATTCTAATGCGATGAACGCATGCGACCGCAATATTATGAAATTAATGCTTAATGGACGCAATTTAACATGTTTTATCAACGCAAGCCAACATTGTTTAAGAACTTAGCACTATGATAACGTGCATTTCTGCCCGTTATCACACCCCAAATTTAAACAATGGTTGTCCTCAAGCATAAGCTAAATATTTCTTTTAGCAAGTCAACAGCAATGTTCTTTTCCTAGATTTCTCAAGGATACTTCGTTCAAATCCTATATACCAAAGTTTCCTTAAGCCTTATTCAAGTCTCTTCTCGAAATATTTCTAAGATCTAGGGACTGCAATCTTAACCTTCAAAAGGACTTTACTAATTTTCGGAACATTGCATGATTTATTCAAAAAGAAAAATTTTCCACCAAGGTGTCAAATGATTTTACCCTTGCATATTTCATGACATTATTATTTTTTTTCTGACCTTGCGCTGATCCAAGTGCCTTGCCTTCGTTTTGGCTTGCCCCCATGTGTGTCATGCGGACATCCAACTATGAGCAATGCACTCTTCCTTAAACTAAACTCATACCTACTTGGCAGCGGAGTTGCGGTCATTTATTTATGCGTTGATCCTGGTGACTTACTTTCGTTTTGGTTTGCCCCCACATGTGTCATGCGAACATCCAACTACGGGTAAGTGCCTTTCACAACTTAACTCTTATCAACATAGGTCTCCTATTGTGTTGCCAGTGGAGTTGTTATTTTCAAAAAATATTTTTTTATTATTATTATTATTTTCAAAATAGCAAGGTTGAAAATAAATACCTCACCCCCAAATTTAAAATGTGACGATGTCCTCATTGCCGAAAGATTGAGATAAGTCATGCGATGTTCGTAGAAAGCTTCGTAAAGAGAGTTTGAGAAAAAGCTAGCAAACCCCTAAATTCTAGAAATATTTTATGAGGTGACTATCTTAAAGTTAAGTTGACTCTAGTATATATGAAAGAATTAGAAGCATATTTTTCATCATTGAAATCATAATTGGCAAAGAGACAGCATGCGACGATTTACTAAATTTATCCATATCCAATGATTGTGGTAATAAAAGAGAATGCGATGATAAGACTTTGAAAACTAAAATGCGATGCGATAGCGCAAAATTTGAAAAAAAAAAAAAAAGGATAAGGAAGAATACACCCGCAAATTTGCGTTGTCGCCCGCATTGTGTATTGACGCATCCATCTTTGCGGCGATCTCTCTTTTTTGGATTGCGGTGACGGATTAAGATAAGTGGCTTTTCCGCGTAACATCTCCGCAATCCAGTGTCTCGATCGTTGCAAGAAAAACATATAGAGGGTCAATTTATTTTAAACAAACCAAAATTCGTTATCGCAATCTCGTCCCCCTTTTTTTAGATGCATAATAATAAATAAAGTTGAAAAGAGTAGTGTAATGAAAATTCAGAATAGTAGAGAAAAGTTGAAGATTCCATGCTTCCCAAAACTTGTGTCCCTAATGGATTGCGAACGTCTGATAATGCAGGGACCACCTACTTCCTTCTTTATTCAAAGTTCTTTTAGTTCCACGGAGTCGATTCGGTGATGCCAGCCTTCTCCATGGTATGCCTTTACTCGCTGCCCATTAACTTTAAATATGTTGGTTCCGTCATCATTTGATAATTCAACCGCACCATGCGGAAATACTTGTCTAATTATGAATGGTCCGGACCAACGTGACTTTAGTTTTCCCGGGAAGAGCCGCAGACATGAGTTGAAGAGTAAGACTCTCTGCCCGACTTGGAGGTTTTTGCCGTATATGTGTTTGTCATGCCAACGCTTGGTGCGCTCTTTGTAAATCTTCGCATTTTCATGTGCATTAATCCTTCATTCTTCTAGCTTGACCAGTTGCAATTTTCGCACTTCTCTTGCTGTCTTCAAATCAAAGTTCAACTTCTTTACCGCCCACAGTGCCTTATATTCCAGCTCTAAAGGCAAATGACACGCCTTACCAAATACCAACGCATATGGGGACATACCTATTGGTGTTTTAAATGCAGTCTGGTATGCCCACAATGCATCGTCAAGCTTTGTTGCCCAATCTTTTTGCGAAGGCCTTACTACCTTTTCAAGTATCAGCTTAATTTCTCGATTGGACAGCTCGGCCTGACCATTCGTCAGCGGATGGTATGCGGTGGCCACTTTGTGGAGGATGTTGTATTTACGCAGCAGCTCCTTGATATTATGATTGATAAAGTGGGATCCTTCATCACTTATGATGGCACGGGGAGTGCCAAAACGAGTGAAAATATGTTTCTTCAGGAATTGGGAGACGACCGCCGCATCGCTTGCGGCGCATGCTATTGCCTCTACCCACTTGGTTACATAATCGACGGCTAATAAAATATAATGCTTTCCATTTGAGGGAGGGAATGGTCCCATGAAATCAATCCCCTATATGTCGAACAATTCAAGCTCCAAGATGGTGTTCATTGGCATTGCATGTTTCCATGAAATGTTACCTATGCGTTGGTATCGATCGCACTTCATGGCGTAGTCAGCTGCATCCTTAAACAATGTGGGCCAGAAGAATCCACTATGTAAAACTTTAGCTGTGGTGCGGTGTCCTCCGAAGTGCCCACCATATGGTGAGTCGTGACATTGCGATAATTTGTGTTGTTGAGCAACATTTGGTACGCATAATCGAAAAATCTGGTCGGCTTCTCTTTTATACAGATTCGGCTCACCCTAATAATAATGTCTGCATTCATGTTTGAGCTTCTTCTGTTAGTGGTAGGTGTAATCTTCAGGAAATTGCTCGCAAACCAGATAATTGACTATGTCTGCATACCAGGGCAATTCTTCATTATGGAACAACTGCTCATCTGGGAACACCGCACTCACCTCAGACTCATTACGGTCAACCTCAGGATTTTCAAGTCTAGACAAGTGATCCGCAACTTGGTTCTCTGTCCCCTTCCGGTCAATTATTTCTATGTCCAATTCTTGAAGTAGAAGAACCTATCTGATCAACCTCGGCTTTGCGTCCTTCTTTGTCATTAAGTACTTTATTGCCGAATGATCAGTATGGATGAGTACCTTTGTTCCCAATAGATATGCTCGAAATTTTTCCAACGCAAAAATTACCGCCAGAAGCTCTTTCTCTGCGGTGGTATAATTTGTCTAAGCAGGATTTAATGTTTTACTCGCATATGTGATGGGGTGCAAGATTTTTTTTCTCTTTTGTGTCAATGCTGCTCCCATCGCATACCTGCTTGCATTGCACATAATTTCAAAAGGAAGTGTGTAGTCAGGTGCAACTAGTACGGGTGCGGTAATCAGCGCATTCTTCAAAACTCGAAATGTGTTGAGGCAGTTGTTATCAAAATCAAATTTTCTGTCAGCCTCTAACAACACACTCAACGGTTGTGCTATTTTCGAAAAATCTTTGACAAAGCGTCTGTAGAATCCAGCGTGCCCCAAGAAGCTTCGCACAGCCTTCACGCTTGTTGGAGGTGGAAGTTTTTCAATTGCTTCGATTTTTGCTTTGTCCACCTCCAACCCATCCCGGGAAACCTCGTGTCCCAACCTATGCCCTCCTTCACCATGAAATGACATTTTTCCCAGTTAAGCACCAGATTCGTCTCTTCACATTTCTTCAGTATCTTCTCCAAGTTGGTTAGACAGACTTCATAAGTGTTCCCATAAACAGAGGAGTCGTCCATAAAGATTTCAACAGAGTCGTCGAGATAATCTGAAAAGATGGCCATCATGCACCTTTGGAACGTGCTTGGCACATTGCAGAGGCCAAACGGCATGCGGCGAAAAGCAAATGTCTCATATGGGCAGGTGAATGTGGTCTTGTCTTGGTCTTCTAGAGCTATCATAATTTGATTGTACCCGGCATAACCATCTAGAAAGCAATAAAATTCATTTCTAGCTAGACGATCTAGCATTTGGTCAATGAACGGCAAAGGGAAATGATCTTTCTTTGTGGCCGCATTTAGCTTGCAGTAGTCCATGCAAATGTGCCACCCAGTGATGGTCCTTTGCGGTATTAATTCATTGTTTTCATTCGGGACTACTGTCATGCCGCTTTTTTTCGGTACACGCTACACGGGGCTGACCCACGTGCTATCTGCTATAGGATAGATAATGCACGCATCTAACCATTTAATGATCTCCTTTTTAACGACCTCTTTCATCGCAGGGTTGAGTTTACGTTGATGTTCGATCGTTGCTTTGTGGTCCTCTTCAAGACGAATGCGATGCATGCAGTACGCTGGACTAATTCCTCTAATGTTGGCGAGCGTCCAACCAATTGCTCACATATGCTTCCTTAGAATGCTCATCAACGCATTCTTCTGGTCTTCGTTCAGTTCAGAGGAAATAATAACAGGTAGCTTCTCATTCCGCCCCAAAAAATACGTACTTTAAATGATTTGGTAGGGTCTTTAATTCCAGTGTTGGTGGTTCTACTAGGGATGGTTGCGTTGTATTTCTTTCTTCTTTTTCTGTTGGCTCTTCTTCTTGATTTTCGATCATTTCTTCTTCCTTGTTTGTTTTTGTCATGATTGATAACTTGTAGAAATACAATTTATTTATGCCACGTTATCTAGATATTGAAGCTAAAAGGTAGTAAATATGCACCGATTATATGAAAATTAGCCTAGGATTACAATAATTATAAATGTTTGCAATTACACCCACTAACACCATAAAGATGGAAGACAAGCTGGATTTTACTCTGTTTTGCAGGAGACCAAGTCACCGCTTGCGCTCAAGGCTCATGAGAAACTGATCAACGCATCTCTGTCACATTGCGCCCGTCAATCAACAATGAAGAGACAATTACTGCAATGGCGACGCAATGCGATAGTCGATCCAGAGCTGTGTTTCAACCACATGTGGTAATAAAAATAACACCACATGCAAATCCATGATCGAAAGATGCAGCTGAGCAATGCAAAAGCGGAGGATTGAACGGTTGTGCAGAATTGACGGTCTGATTGCATAACAGAAGGAATAATATCCCTCCATCTTCGGAATTACCTTGACAATCAAGTGGGGACCACAAGGTCAGAGTCAAAGACCTGCACCTATAAATACCCCATTGATTTAAGAGAAATAGTATGCTACGGGATACAGGGTAAATGCTGCAAAATTGTTGAGAGAAAAGGCTGAGTTGAGTGCTTGAGTGAAGAAATCCAGGAAGAAGATGAGATAAGGGCGAGAGGTGAATCTCAGATCTAACCTGGCAAACACCCGATTGAAAGCACTGTGTAAAGATCCCTGCTACCGGTAGAGTAAGCCTGAGAGGTAAGCTCTTCCTACCATCAAATCCATCCTATCCAGCAAACAGATCTCCATCGAATCAGTGCCAAGACATTGGCACTTGTTTGTATCTGTTCTATCTTTTTCATCGTTGTGTTTCATGTTTCCTTTATCTTTTCATTCATACACCATGTATCAAACGCTTAATAGACGTATTAAATGTTTCGATAGCTTTCATTTACCATCTTCTGTCTATTTTCGTTCACCCATCAATCACTTTCTTCATGATGTCTCCTTAATTCCCTGATAAGCAATATGAATTAACTAAGTACTTAATCTGTGTTAAAGATATAAAATGCGTTTAGCTAAGGCATGCTAGACGACATCTTCACCTGTGAGAGCAGAAGTGAAGATGCCAATCTGATCTATCGAGAGAAGGTCAGAAGAGTGCGTTAACTAAAGTGAGTAGTACTTTCAAACATGGAAGCAACCTTGCGTTCATTACGTTAGTCTCTGTTTCACCACAGACATGTGGGAGCGCGGTCGATCACTGAAAGGTGTACACCAAGAGAAGAGCGGAACAACATTTATAGCTTCAACACAGTTAAGAACTTGCGTTGTTTATATTATTTGTCTTTCTCTTTCTATCATGTTCATAAGACTTGCCGCCTCATTCCACATCGTTGTACGCCTTTCACAGCTTGACCCCAACATCTTGTACATGAAGCTTGTATCTTGTATCATCTAGCTTAGGTTTATTGTATTTCATTTTACTATTGCATCTTTACCGCTTTACTTTATTTTATCGCAATTTATATACCTGTATAAACATATTTTTAAAGATTGAAAACCTGGTCGCATATATCATGAACATACCATAATAACCTAAACCAGTCCCCGTGTTCGACCTCGGATCACACCAAGAAACTTGCGATGGAATTATAGTTGGTTCTATCGTAAGGAAACTTTTGACAACGCATGGCATACTACGTGAACAACCATCATTGACGCATATCTAGTGGTAGTATCGCATCATTTCGAGCATAGAACATCAATCACAGTATATCTTAATTTCATGACGACACAATGATCGCATTACAGGCAGCAACGGATGCGCTGGCATCCTCTTCTTCATTCTTTTCATCAAACTTTTCTTCTTCAATCGAATTCTAGTCATCATCTGAGTCATGCAGGACTTCCTCATCCGGAAACTTCATGGCACGAATTATGTTAAACTTGAGCTTCTGTCCGTTGATACTCAAGGTGATTTCCCCTTTATGCACATCAATCTGAGCACGACCTGTTGATTAAAATGGTCGCCCCAGAATGATGGGCACATCTTTGTCGGCTTCGTAGTCCAAAATGATGAAGTCGATTGGTAGGATAAATTTGTCAATGGTTATCAGCACATTCTTCACTTTTCCCTCTAGATGCACCAGAGATCTATCGGTTAACTGAAGATTCACCGTTGTGGGCACAAGTTGCCCCACATTCAGCTGCCTAAAGATTGACAGAGGCATCAAATTTATGCTAGCTTCCAGGTCACACAGAGCTTGCCCGATGTACAGTCCTTCTATGGAGCAAGGAATAGTAAAGCTCCTAAGATCACTCATCTTCGGTGGAATGATTGATTTTGAGCTTTACGTTAACGCCACCGTGGCAAATTTATCAGCTCCCCTCTTCTTAGTTACCATATCCTTCAGAAAATTTGCGTAGCAAGCATTTCCTCAATCGCTTCACTGAAAGGAATATTAATATGTAATTGTTTTAACATAGACAAAAAGCGTTGGTACTGTACCTCTTCGTTTTTTTTCTTCCTTAGTCTCTGTGGGAAAAGGGGTAACTGCACTTTCACGGTTCTTGTCTCAGTTGGCTTTAAGGTCGATGCAACCTCTGGTTCTACTGCTTCTTTTTCTCCTTCATCTTCTTGCGTCAACGCAATTTCAAGTTCAGCTGCAATAGGGGCTGTCCGACTAAGTTCCTTCTTTTCTCCCTCCATAGTCTTCCCACTTCGCAATGTCACAACTTGACATTGCTCTTTACCTGATCCCCCCGGGTTGCGTGGGAGTTCTGTTGAACTCGACAGAGCCCCTTGCGGTCTACTCTTCAGCTCACTCCCAATCTGGCCCATCTGTAATTCTAGATTGCAGATGGACATAGTCTGACTTTGAAGCACAGTTTCGTTTTTCTCTATGTATTACTTCAATAGGCTCTCCAAAGAAAAGGATTGCGGTGGTTGTGAGCTACTTGCTTGATTGTTTGTCTGACTGTTGTTGCGTGGGAAGAATCTTGGTGGCCCTTCTTTCTGCACCACGGGTTGGAAATTTTGTTGCTGATTCTTCCAAGCAAAATTGAGGTGGTTTCTCCACCCGGGGTTGTAGGTTTTCGAAAAGAGATTATTTTTCACAAAGTAAACGAATTGTGGATTTTGCAGGCAATCTTCCATCTCGTGCCCATCACCGCAAGTCGCACACCTTGCAGTGTTTTGACTGATTGCATTGATTTGCCCATTTTGCAGTGTTGGGCTGCTGATGACAATTCCTGGATTAAGTTCATCATTGCGGTCATCTGATTTTGTAGTGAAGCAATAACACCATTACTTGTGTCATTGTCTTTGAGTCTCAATCTTTGGTCTCTCCAATCTTCATGGTTCTTAGAGATGTGATCCAAGATATTCTTCACCTCGTCATACGTTTTATAAAGCAGACCACCAACGTCTGCCGCATTGGCAACAGTCTGCGAAGCGGGATTCAAACCATGATAAAAAAATTTCATTTGGAGGCAGTTTGGCAAACCATTGTGTGGACAATCCTTGACCAACCTTTTAAATCTCGCCCAAGCATCGCTGAGCGATTCGTCCATGTCTTGTTCAAAATTTGTAATGAGTTTCCTTCATCTGGCATTCTCAGTAGGTGGAAAGTATTTCTTCATAAACTTCTCCACGACCTGTTCCCAAGAAGTGATCTCTCTCAGCTCGAGAGAATACACTCATTTCCTAGCCTGATCACAGAGAGAAAATGGGAACAAAGTTAGTCGAACTTCTTCGGCAGAGATGTTTGGGAACACAAAAGTATTGCAATAAAGCTTCGGAGGTGGGCGTGCGGGTCCTCGCCACGCCTTCCTCCGAATTGTCTTGCAGTCTAGATCATCTGTAGCATCACCAGTTTCATTTCGAATATGCTTCCGTCGAGGGCAGGCCTTATGATCCCTGGAGAGAAATCATAGAGGTTTGGTGATGCATAGTTCCTAATGGGTCTATTGCTATCGTTTGCCAACAGGATTGGATTTGCCATGCCATTGTTATCATTTGGTGCTCCATTTTCAAGCTGCTCCGCCATCTCTTCTTTATCTGATTGTGGTTGCTGTTTGCGGTCTCTTAGTCTACGTCTAAACATTCTCTCAATCTCCCCGGTCGTAATTCACTAGAGATTGAAAGTCTGCAAAGAAATCAGAAAAATTACCGTTAGCACACTATTTTGCCCAAGTCCCCGGCAACGGCGCTAAAAACTTGATGCTCGATTTTATGAAGTGAATTATGGATGATATGTGATAGTGAAATTGCGTTGTGCACTCAAGTTTCCTCAGTGAAATCCAAGTGTAAATTCCACTAAGTTTCCTGGTAAGTCCAGAGTCGAACTTAGAGACTTGTAAAAGCAGGTTGCGTTGGTAATTTTTATGAAAACTTTGCGGTAACCAGATAAATAAATAAAGTGTTGTGATTGTTGTTTACGTTAATGAAAAGTATACAAATGCGGCGGAGTTTGAAAAGAGTTGTTAAACGAGAAATGCGATGAGTATGCGGTGAATGGGTTGAGAAAAGTTTTGGCTAACACTTCCTAGGATGCGTTCATGCCATGCGATCATGCAACATGCATACAACAGTAAACCACCTCTCGGTGCGAATGCCACGATTTCTAAGGCTAGAATGCATGCGATATATGTGCTAAGTGTATAGGACCTACACATAAGCCTCTATTCTTATTTATGCGATGACAAAATGACATACACACAAATAAGGTGACCACATAATATCATTCCCATCTCTAGGATGCATGCGATGCAGGTTGACAAACAGAGCTTATCTCTAAGTCCTTATCTCTTGTTTATGCAGTTCTAATCTTGCTCTCTCGAGTCCAGATTCTAACCTAGCCCTCTTGAGTCATTAGGTTCTTTCTTTAGACTCTCTTTCAAGTAGATCTAAAGGGTATTTAGCACAACATAAAACAAGACAATCGCAAGCAATGAACTTCTTAGGTCATGTTAGCTTAGTTTTTCTCAACCCATTCGACTAGTTTAGCTACTCATGCGTGTTAAGAGAGTGAACAGATATAGAAATAGAACTTCCATTGTATAAATATAAAGATGAAGTACAAAATAACAATGCAAGTATAGAATAAAGGGCCTGGTAGCAATCTCTTGCTGCCCAGGCTTTTCCAATGTTTTTCTACTCGTGCTCAAAAGATAATCTCGCTCTCGCGAGATTCGGCCCGCTCTCTTCTTCTACGCCTCAAGGTTCTCTCTCGATTTGCCCTAAGTGATCTCCGACTTCACCACTCTTCTCTTGCTTCGCCTTAAAACGAAAGGAAAACTATGAACAAAG
>NC_052354.1:43245464-43297418 GCF_009727055.1 Benincasa hispida | reverse complement strand
CAGCAAGGTGCAAATAAGAATCTCACCGTCCAAACAAACGAAGAGACCGCAGGATATATTGACACATATCCTTCACCCCTTTACTATAAAACAACTTTCCTCCATTTACCTTATTATTGGCTCATACAAAATACTTTCCGAATGGAGGTCACTTCCAAAGGTGACACGAAACGTCATATGAATCTCACGGTGTTAAACTATCATGAAGAGGTGGTAGTTGAAACCTATATATCATATATAATAGACTTATGTTTGAAACAACTTCCGCTAATTCAATGCAATCTAGATTTAAGCTAAAAAAATACTTTCCGAATGGAGGTCACTTCCAAGGTGACATGAAGTACTACTTAAATCTTGATTGTGAACTCTTAGGGACGTGAAAGCTAAAAAATAACATATCGTATATGTTATTAATCTCCCACTGAAGTGTTCTAATAACTTTATCATATAAAAGTTATTAAACTGCCACTGAAGTGTTCTATTGGGTAGATTTATACTTAGATCTTTTTGGTAATAAAACAACCCTAGTCCATGTGGTTTATCCAAGTATAACAACTTATAATTGGATTTTATACCTACGATGTCTAGGTTGATAAACCCTTTTATTACCTCACATCACTCACGTATGCTCATAAAACTAGTTACCACACTCAATAAATCAGCCATAATCCCCAGGTAGGAGGTGTTCCATAAACCATCAATTAAGTACCCCCACCCTTAGACAGGATTATATACCAGTTGAGTTTGTAACATGAGTTTTATAAGTTTTAACTATTAAAATAGATGGTCAACCTATGTGAGCATGCAACTGTTCTTTATGGATTTTAAACGTCTAACCCAATTATAACAACTTAATAAAACTTTAGACATACTAAACATCCATAACATACATAAAGGCATTCAATATTTAATATTAAAACTTATATTAAATACTAGAAACCCTAACATGCATACTATATATTATAATAGATTATAACATACTTTCAATGCATGTAACATGCTTTCTATGGTGAGATTTTTAAAATCTAAATGGCATATTGTATGCATATACAAGATTTATTAATTATAACATACATCAAATGCATAAATAATTAAACACAGACTGGATATGGTTTTAGTTTTGGTATAAACAAGCAAACAGAAGCCTAACTATTACAAACAGCTTCAAAACCGTCTTTAAACTGCTCGAACTACTCCAAACCGAACCTAAGCATCTTGAACCGGACTGGATATCTGAACTGGACAATAAAGTCTGAACCGAACCAGCCAAAAACCCTTTAAGGCTGAACCGGATTGGACTCGAGAAAATCGGTTAAACCGGCTCCTTCTCGATCCAAACTCAAAATCTCGCTAAGGCCGATCATGTAACGGCTGAAGGCTATCGTCTAACGCCATCGCCCTTGTGTTGGGTAAAGATACACAATCGCTTAGTGCTTCTATCTATCCGTATAGTGAAATCGCTTAGCTCTTGGCTAGAACTACACAATCGCATATAACACCATCGGCCCAACGTTTTTGTCATCATTTAGTGTCCGTCGCAGCTATACGATCGCTTAGTTCCATTGCATCATTCAGCGCGCAGCTGATAACGGCAGAAATGCATGTTATCATAGTGCTAAGTTCTTAAACAATGTTGGCTTGCATTGCTAAAACATGTTAAATTGCGTCCATTAAGTATCAATTTCATAATATTGAGGTCGTATGCGTTTCATCGCATTAGAACAGTTGATTTGTGTATTTTTGTGCAGAATATGTGATAACATAAGACGAAAATTGCGATCATTAGGAAATCATTGGTTGACGCAACGTCACCACAAGGCTTTACGGTGATCGTGTTCACAAATATTTACCCGAGAAGGATTGCCACAACTTGGTCAGTTGCAACATGGTGGGCGTATCTGGGTGAAAGGCTAATTAATTGCAATGGGATAAAATCCGATGATAGTCGAATCCGAATTAAGTTGACAGTCGATTAACGATAACAAGTATATTCAGCTTTTCGATGAACAAATATTCGGCGCATCAGTCAAGAGAATTAAAGTCGTCCTATCCGCATGAAAGAGAAGTCGTCGTTCACCCTGGATGTTCTATAAATACCAAGGGCAACCTTCAGAAAAGGGAGCTGGTTTGGTTTAGGTGGCCCTTGCTAGTCGTTTAACGACGGCTATCCCTTCGGAGGATTGTAACATAAGATTCAGAACAACTCAAACTCCAGATATAGATAGGATTTCTTAGGTCCATTCCCAATCTTGACTCTCCATTTCGGTAGCATAGTTAGGGCCGATCCCTGACGTCTGAAAACGGAGGGTTACACTTACAGAATTATTAAGAGTGTTAGTAATTTCTAACCAAATACGATAACTAAACGACTATAGGAATAAGAGTTATTCCGGAGACAATAGGAATATGAGTTATTCTAGAAATAGTGTTTGGTCAAAATTGTTTGCTTTAGTGAAGGGGTATCTGACTGCCCCTCGGTAGCAGGTATTCTGACTTACTAAAGTATCATTGCAAATAAATAATGGTTATGGGTACATTATTACTTTTTGCTTAAACTTGATTTTGTATTTAGTTACAATTTGCTAATTAGAATTTGTTTGAATTTTATCAGCATATTGAATTCTTCTAGAATACTCACTTCTAAATTAAATAACAGTAAATCAAATCAACAAACAAGTTACTAGCAGTTGATAACACCAAAAGAGTTTTAACAGAGGATTGTCCTCTATCTCCCAATTCATCTAAAATTTTGAATTATATAGATGAAAACGCAGAATTCGAACAACAAATTAAATATGATTCACTTAGACCTTAGAGATGATTCACTCAGACCTTTGTGGGCCTCTAAATGTTAGAGCGAGAGGAGCGTATGAATATTTCATCAGTTTTATAGATGATTATTCCAGGTATGGCCATATTTACCTAATGCACTAAAAGTCTGAAACTTTTGAAAAGTTCAAAGAGTATAAGGTGAAGTTGAAAACCAATTAGGTAAAAAGATTAAAACGCTTTGATCGAATCGAAGTGGTGAATATATGAACTTAGAATTCTAGAACTATTTGATAGAATATGGAATTCAGTCTCAACTCATAGCCCTTGACACACCTCAGCAAAAAGGTGTGGCAAAAAGGAGAAACAGAACCTTGTTGGACATGGTTCATTCCATGATGAGTTACGCTTAGTTACCAAATTCTTTTTGGGGCCACGCGGTTGGAACTGCGGTGTATATTTTGAACATGGTTCCCTCAAAAACTGTTTCTGAAATGCCTTACAAGCTTTGGAGAGGATGTAAAGGAAATTTACGTCACTTCAGGATTTGGGGTTGTCCAGCATATGTGTTGGTGCAAAACCCTAAAAAGTTAGAACATCGTTAAAAAATATGCCTATTTGTAGGCTACCCCAAAAAAAACAAAAGGTGGTTTCTTTGATGATCCTCAGGAAGATAAGGTATTTGTATCGATAAATGCAACCTTTCTGGAGGAAGACTATGTGAAGAATCATCAACCTCACAGTAAGCTAGTAATAGAAGAAATGTCCAGAGAAACGACAAATGTATCAACAAGAGTTGTTGATAGAGAAGGTCCATCAACAAGAGTTGTTGATAGAGCAAGTCCATCAACAAGAGTTATTGATAAAACTGGAATGCTGACGTGGTGTTGACTCTTGACCTACACCTATAGAACATGGTAAAATGAAAATGTGGATGCATGAGGTGTCAAAAAATTATGGAAACCCTATTTTTTATGGATGCAAAAGTGGGAGTAGAACAAAAATTGGGCAACACCTGATTTGTGAACTTGTGGAAGATGAACTAACATAAACGCCATGAAATAGATCTTAAAATGCCATGGAATAAATCTTGGGTGGAAGTTGGCACAAACGCAGTGGAACTTCTTCCTCCTTCTTGTCTTCTTCCTCTTCCTCCTTCTCCTCCTCTTCCTTTCTTCCTCCTCCTCTTCTTCTCCCCACTTCTTCCTCCTCCCCTTCTTATTCCACCTCTTCTTCTTCCTTCTCCCCTTCTTCCTTCTTCTCCTTCTCCCCTCCTTCCTCCCCCCTTTCCTCCTCATCCTCCCCTTCTTCTTCCTCCTACTCTTTTTCTTCCACCTAATTTTCTCTTCTCCTTCTTCTCATTCTTCTTCTTCTCCTCCTCCTCCTCCTTCTTCTTCTTCTTCTTCTTCTTCTCTTCTTATTCTCCTCTTTCTTCCTCTTATTCTTTCTCTTATTCTTCTTCTTCTTCTTCCCCTTCGTCTTCATCTTCTTCCCTCTCTTCTTCTTCCACTTCTTCTTCTTCTTCCATTTCTTCTTCTTCTTCCACTTCTTCTTCTTCTTCCTCTCTTCTTCTTTTTCTCCCTTTTCTTCTTCTTCTTCTTCTTCTTCTTTGTCATCATTGTTGTCTTCTTCTTCATCATCTTCTTTGTCGTCTTCGTCATCTCGTCTTTGTCGTCGTCATCGTCTTTGTCATCATCGTCGTCTTCATCATCATCATCATCTTCTTCGTCTTCGTCTTCGTTTTCTTCTTCGTCGTCGTCTTCCTCTTCTTCTTCTTCTTCTTCTTTAGATCCTTGAGCAGAAGCGGATCGTCCAAATTTCATTTAGATTGAAAACAAAAATTTACAGTAAATAGACAGATAATGCATTCTAAGTAAAAAATTACAACATGCTTTTTAAACAACAAAAAAGGTTCAAGTAATTATACCTTTGAAGAACACTTCTTCTCGTATAACCTTCGAACAGTCACGAACTCTTCAAACAGCAACAAGAACTTGAAGACTCTCTTCAAGAAAATCACGAACCAAAAGGTTGAAGACGCTACCACTTGGAATCCTCGGTATTCTTCGGGTGAGAACCCAGGTGTGGTGGGCTCTGACTATTTTGGTTAAGAGGGAGTTTGAGAGTTTGGAGGAGGAAGACGATTGAGGAAGAAACACTATCGTATAATTTTTGCTTCAATCGTTTAGTGTCTCTGTATGTCGTGTAATCTTGTTAGGAAGAAAAGAGTCATCAATTCTTTTATTCCATTTTGCCATAAAAAACCAACTAACCACCCACTAAAGTTGTTGGAGAGAAAATAGTATTATTATTCAAAATAATAAATAATATAAATAAATATGATAACCAACTTATCATATTATATTTATAACATATAGTTTTAATATTGCATCATATACAATATAAAATATAGTTCTCTTTCTCTATTTTATGGCATTTAATATAAATTATATTTATATTAAATTTAACAACTATGGATCTCATTCATAGAAAATATATTTGAATCACATTCAAATATTTATTCCTCCAATTAAACTTATCAAATAGATTATGTCAATTATATCATATATAAATGAATTAATTTAATTATATCATATATAATTAAATCCCCTCTTATTAATTTGAACAATTCAAATTAATCCAAAAATTGATTCTCAACTAAATCCTTTTGAGCTACCAAGGGGACCTTATAGACCTGTAGCTTGAAGCTCCAACGGTACGTAAATAATTAATTAAACTCTTTAATTACATTATCCACCATCCGTTAACTGTTGGACACTCCACTAAAGGCCGACAGTTGCACTCTTTGCATTACAGATATATTTCTATGTACATTGGGTATAACCAATCAACAATACGATGACCCTTCACAAGTTGCTCGTAAGTACAGTTGGGCTAAATTACCGTTTTGCCCCTGTAGTTACCTCTAACTTCTTAAGTACCATTGATTCTTCTAATGAACAATAGATCATAGTCCTACTATGACTAAACCCCTATCGGCTAGAAGAAAGTGTGGTACCACATTGTTCAAGACCTGGAATCGACCTTTAAGGGAGCAATTTATCTACTTACCTCTTCTTCGGGGAAGGAGTGAATTCCATCTTGTGTAGTCGAATTCCCAGCTCCCTAATTAGATGAATCCCTAAAATAGTAGGCTTGTTGAGTCGGCGATCTGGTCACTCTCACCCATATAAATCAAAGGACTGCCCTCATAGGCAGAAGTTCGCAACTCACTCAGGATTAAGGTCATGTTACCTATGGTCATCCTAGTGAAATGAAAGTCTCTATTATGAACGGTGTTATATAATGAGACTAAGCATTTCGTGGTCCAGTCTTATACAAACTCTTTTATATAGAATATCCGCTCGCATGTCTAGTACATGAATGATCAGGTCAGATCATTTGTATCACTTTACAATATTTGTAACATCTACAAAGAGAACCATACTCGTAGTGTCACCAGGATAAAGTATCCAACTTTATCCATATACTACAAACCATTTAGGTTATCACTTAAACATGATCCACCTATATGTCTCCACATACATATTTAAGTTACAATGATAACCTTGATGTTAGTTTATTGGTTTGTGGTTAATGCAACTAAAAATTTTATAGACAAAATGAATAAATGTCAAATATTATTAATCACAAACAAGTTTGTGTTGGGAATGTCCTAGAACTCGCAGTTCATGTTAAACATTCTATTTTATCAATAATATTAACTTGTTGATTTTTCATCTTATTATGAAAATCCAATAAACGCATCCTTGGCTATAGTCTGAATGCTGTAACTTTATGTAATGACATAAACAGGATCAAGTTGACAGTATATAGCCTAAATGGTCTAATAAGTATATGGATGAAATTAAGTATCTCATCCTGGTAACACTATTGAATGCGGCCCACTCTGTAGTTGTTACAAGAAGTTGTAAGGTGCTACAAACGATGTGATCCACAAATCGTTCAAGTTGAGACATGAGAGTGGGGGCATCCTATGCAATGAGTTTGCATATAGATGGACCATGAAAATAGTCACTTTTCTTTATAACGACCGTTTACTGTTAAAACTGACTATTTCATTTAATATGTAACTAGGTTAACTCGATCTTAATCTTGAGCTAGCTATGAACTCCTGTTTGTTCGAGATTATCCTTTGATCTACAAACGGTGAGAGTAGTCCAACAGCACTGCTTAATAAGCTTATCATTTTGGGGATAAGACCGGATGAATAGCTGGGGACATAGCTTTGCACGGTGGAATTCACTCCTACTCTATTTAGGGTTAGCAGATAGGTTGTTCTCTTAAGTACTGATTCCAGGTCTTGAACAATTGAGGCCCCGCCTTCTCATGATAGCGAAAGGATTTGATTCATAGAGATTATAAATAGGAATTATTCATTAGAGGATTAGTAGGAACCTAAGGAACAAGATGTATTCACAAGGGTAAAATGGTATTTTTTTACCTAGCTGTGATTATGAACAACCTGTGAAGGATTGACTTACTGATTATGGTTATTAAGTGGACATAATATATCTACAGTAAGGGGAGTTCAACTATGACCTATAATGGGGTGTCCCATTAGTTAACGAATGGGGGTTAGATCAGACTAATGAGTTTAGCCGATTAATTTCGAATCGTTGGAGCCCATGATCTAGGTCCGCGAGGTCCCCCTACTAGCTCGTAAATGGATAAGCTTTAGAGTAGCTTGAGAAATTAATTTGAAACGTTCAAATTAAAACGGAACAAGAGAATATATTTTTAAATATGATTTAAATATATGAAGATGATTATTGTGCAAAAAAAATTAATTTAATATTTGATATTAAATTAATTATTATTTTTAAATTAATATATGAAATTAATATTAGAAAATCATTTTTCAAATCAAAATGGTTTTGAAATCATTTTGTGATTTTAAAAGAAAAATGAAAACCGATTTTTGCATGCCAAGCACAAAATGGAGAATGCAGATTTTCCATTACCTTCATCTTCTTGCTCACACAAAAGCCATTATCTTCTCTTCATTAATTCTCCAAGCATGAGCTGCAAGCCATGCATGTCACTTCTTTGCATGTTCATCTACAAAATATATAGAAGTTTGGAGTCATTTGAGAAGAATTAATGCAGAAATTTTGAGAGAAAATCTCTGTGAGAAGAAAAGGGTTCTTCCTATCTGGCTGTTGGGTGTTCTTCATTGTTCTTCACTTTTTCAAGCTGTTCTTGAGTCCCACAACTCTACCTAAAGCTCCAAGAGGATAGTAGGGAAGGTTTTGAGGTAGTTCACGGTGATTTTTGGTGAAGACTGTCGTTGTACATTCGGATTCTTGGAGAGTTCTTCAAAGGTATGATCTTAAAACCCTCTTTTTGGAAAAGCAAGCTTTAGTTTCTGCCAAAATTAATGAATTTGTATGCTTATGGATCCTTGATACTTCCGCTGCATGTTTTTTTAACTCTTTCAGTTTTTTCATACAAGGTTTACAAACTATAGGACCTTACGAGACTTAAGGCATTAACCCCAACAGGAACTGTGAAATTTCATTGCAGAAGTGGAGATTAGTCCAATTTTTTATTTTCACAAAAAAAAAAGATCATGCAAAAAACTCAATTTTACAGCATGCGAAGAAGAGGGAATAACAGAGATAAAGGGTTAGGAAAAGAATTACCCTTGAAGAATTACAATGATAAAGTCAATTAAAATACTTTTGTCCATAACTACATTTTATGATTATGAAATATAGCAAATGGATGTCAAGATAGCTTTTCTGAATGACTATCTTGTAGAGAGTATCTATATGTCTCAACCAGAAGGGTTTATACAGCATGATCAAGAGTAAAAGGTTTGCAAACTTAATCGATCCATTTATGGATTGAAACAAGCTTCTAGATCCTGGAATATGAGATTTAACACTGCGATCAAATCTTATGGCTTTGAACAAACTATTGACGAACCCTGTGTATACAAGAAAATCATTTACAAAACTGTCGCTTTTCTAGTGTTGTATGTTGATGATATTCTACTAATTGAGAATGAGGTAGAATATCTTGCCGACGTTAAGAGATGGTTGGCTTCACAATTCCAAATGAAAGACTTGGAAGAAGCACAATATGTTCTTGGAATCGAAAGAACAGAATATTAGCATCATCTTAAGCATCTTATATAGACAAGACGTTGTCTAGGTATAAAATGCAAAGTTCTAAGAAAAGATTATCATCTTTCAGACATGAAATTCACCTGTCTAAGGAAAATAATCCTAAGACACCTCAAGGGGTTGAGGAGATGAATCAAATTCCATATGCATCAGTAGTAGGGAGCTTAATGTATGCAGTGTTGTGTATTCATCTCAATATATGTGATGGAACACGAGACATACGCAGCAGAATAAGAACCTAATTACACTCTAATTGCTTTTAAATTAAAGGAAAATAGCATGCAATTTGAAGGAAAAACAGTAATTAAAATTAGCTTTGTAGCTCCCGAAAATCGCTCTTCCTCACTGAATCTTGACCCGAACACGAATGAACCACCACTAGAGTTGACCTACAATCCTCTGGACTCAGAACCGGATTGTGGGACCTGGTGGAGAGAAAGAAAGAGATGGGAAAAAAAAGATGGAATTTGGGTAGGGTTTGGGTTTTTTTTTTCAGCCCAATTTTAGAAAACAATTTGGCAAAATTGGCAAAACTTTTTAATCCAAAATAGAAAGCCTAATTTATAGAAAAAAGGCATACAACAATTGCATGAACTAAATCCATAAAAACCTAACACCTAGAATCCACTATTTAAGTGGGCTTAATGTCTCCACTATAAGCCAACACCTAGCCCACTATTTTGTTAGTGGAATTATACAACAAAAGTTTGGATTTTCCCACTAACTTTAGTCAAAGGGCAAAATAGTCATTTGGTCAAAGTTTGACTTTGACCAAAAAGTCAACATTTTGACTTTTTATGATTTTTTTCGTGTTGACTAATTTTGACTTCCCGAGCATGAATCTGCATTCATTTTCTCGAAATTCAAATCATATTTGAATATAAGATTGGTCAGAGTTTGACTTTTCAAAGTCAAAAGTCAACTCTTTGACTTTTTACATCTTTGACCATTTCCATTATTTCTGAGCTTCCGAACATAAATCACATTTAAATATTAAAGCTGTATCTCTAAATTGAAAAACCCGACCACTATATCACATATATTTGTCGGTTTCTCTCTCTTCACCTAATTCGAACAATTCGAATCATTCTATCATACTGTTCTAAGTTTATTCCTTATGAGCTAGTAGGGAACCTAATGGACCTATAGATCATAGGCTTCAACAATTCGACATTAGCTGACTAAACTCTTTAGACGGAGCTAATCAACATTCGTTAACTAACGGGTCATTCCACTATAGTCCCGTAGTTGCACTCCCCTCACTATAGATATATTTGTGTCCATTTTATATAACCATGATTAGTAAGCTAATCCTTCACAGGTTGTTCGTAATCTCGGCTGGGTCATAAAAACCGTTTTACCCCCAAGACTACATCTTGTTCCTTAAGTTCCACTGATCCTCTAATGAATAATTGGTTTAAGATCCAACCTATAAACCGAATCCCTCCCGGGCCAAGGAGAGGGTAGGGCCCCTTATTCAAGACCTGGACTCAGTACTAAAGTGAATAACCTATCTACTATCCCTATAACAGGTAGGCGTGAATTCCGCCTTGCACCCTATGTTCCAAACTATCCACCCGATCTTACCCCTGAAATGGGAGGCTTATTGGCCCAGCAATGATGAGCTGCCTTCACCTATGCAGATCTAAGGATAATTCTGAGTGAACAAGAGTTCATAGTTAGCTCAGGATTAAGATTAAGTTACCTAGGTCATCAATTAATGAAATAATAAGTTTTATACATAAAACAGCCTTTAGAACGTAAAAAGTGACTATTTTATGGTTCAGTCTTATGCAAACTCATTGCATAGGATGCTCCCACTTACATATCTCTATATGAACAATTCAGGATCACATCGTTTATACTAACTACAAAGTGGGCTGCATCCATAGTGTCCCCAGAATAAGGCGTCTAACCTTATTCATATACTATAGACCATTTTGGCTATATATTTGAACTTGATCCACATTTATGTCACTACATAAAGTTCAAACTACATTAAATAGCCCCAGAACCTTAGTTTATTGGATTCAAGATTACAATTTCAATAACAACTTTATCGAAAAACAAAACAGAATATGTTTATTAATTTATAAACTACGAGTTTTAGGACATAAAATCCAACAAACTCCCACTTGGACTAAAACTCCTAATGAAGTATCACAATGTTGAATTTAAGTGAGAAATATATGAGTACAATAAACATATGAATACAATAAACTAAGGCATATACCCAAAAGTTCTCCCACTTGTCCTATTTTACAAACTTCGTAGACCTAGACTCTGTAGGTGACCTTCAAACACTTTAGCCATGAGGGCCTTTGTAAAAGGATCAGAAATGTTTTGCTCAGAAGATATTTGGGTTACTACAACGTCTCCATGATGTACAATCTTCCGGATCAGATGGTATTTGCTCTCAATATGCTTGCCGCGCTTGTGACTTCTTGGTTCTCTTGAATTTGCAACTGCACCACTATTATCACAATATAAGGTGATAGGCAGATGCATATTTGGAACGACTTCCAAATTTGTCAAGAATTTCTTCAACCATACTGCTTCCTTTGCTACTTTACATGCAGCTACATATTCAGCTTCCATTGTGGAGTCCGCAATACAGTTTTGCTTCACACTTCTCCACACTACTGCTCCTCCATTCAGAATGAACACTGATCCCGATGTAGATTTTCTTGCAGCTTTATCGTTTGAAAATTAGAGTCAGTGTATCCAGTAAGGATCAAATCCTTAGTACCATACACGAGCATGTAGTTCCTTGTTCTCCTAAGATACTTGAGGATATTTTTAACGGCAGTCCAATGATCATATCCAGGATTGGATTGATACCTACTGACTATCCCTACTGCATAGCATATGTCAGGTCTAGTAGATAACATTGCATACATCAGGCTCCCTATTACGGAAGCATAGGAAATGCGTCTTATATCCTCAACCTCTTGAGGTATCTTAGGACATTGATCCTTTGAAAAATGAATTCCATATCTGTAAGGTAATTCTTTTGGAATTCTGCATCTTATAGCTAGACAACATTTTGTCTATATAAGTTGCTTGAGACATGGCTAGTGTTCTGTTCTTGCAGTTCCGAATAATCTGAATCTCGGGAACATAAGGCACATTTCCCAAATCTTTCATTTAGAACTACGTTGCTAGCCATTTCTTGATGTCAATTAGGTAATCTACATCATTCCCAATGAGTAGAATATCGTCAACATATAAAACTAAGAACGCTATAGTAGAATTGACGATCTTCTTGTAAGCACAAGGCTCGTCAACATTCTGTTCAAAGTCATAAGATTTAATCGTAGTATCAAATCTTATATTCCATGATCTAGAAGCTTGTTTCAACCCATAAATAGATTTTTGAAGCTTACAAACCTTTTGTTCTTGACCCTATGCAATAAACCCCTCTGATTGAGTCATATAGATACTCTTCTCAAGATCACTGTTTAGAATGGTTGTCCTGATATCCATCTGCCAAATTTCATAGTCATAAAAGGTGGCAACGGATAAGAGTATTCTAATCAACTTAAGCATGGCAACGGGAGAGAAAGTTTCTTCATAGTCCACTCCCCCTCTCTGGGTATAACCCTTTGCCACAAGTCGAGCCTTAAAAGTATATACTATACCGGCTTTGTCTCGTTTTCTCTTATAGATCCACTTACAACCAATTATTTTTACATCATTTGGTTGATCTACAAGTTCCCAGATAGAATTTAAGTATATAGACTCCATTTCAAGGTCCATGGCTTTGACCCACTGATCACGGTCCACATCTTTTATCGCCTGTTTATAGGTCGATGGATCCTCTATGCCGTCATCAGGTATGACGACTTGTGTTTCTATTAAACCCAAGTAATGGTCAGGCTGATGAACAACCCTCCCACTACGTCGAGGCATTCTCAACTCTTGAGAAGGATGTGACTGACCAGATGTACTAATTTTATCTACTACTTTAGTAGATGAACTAGCTCTATCTGTAGCGTTTTTGGAAATTTCATTCAATACTAATCTACTGTGAGGTTGATGACTTCTTATGTGGTCTTCCTCTAAGAATGTGGCATTTTTCGAGACAAATACCTTATTCTCTTGAAGATCGTAAAAAAGACCACCTTTTGTTTCTTTTGGATAACCTACAAATATGCATAATTTTGAACGACGTTCCAATTTTTTAGGATTTTGCACCAACACGTGTGCTGGGCATCCTCAAATCTTAAAGTGACGTAAACTGCCTTTACGCCCTTTCCATGGCTCATAAAGTTTTTCTGAAACACTTTTAAAGGGAACGTTATTCAAAATAAGATAGTAGTCTCTAATGCATGTCCCCAAAAGGAATCAGGTAACTCAACAAAGCTCATCATTGAGCGAACCTTGTCCAACAAGGTTCTATTTCTTCTTTCAGATACACCGTTCTGCTGAGGCATATTAGGTGCAGAGAGTTGTGACTTGATTCCGTGTTTTATCATATAGTCCTGGAATCTTAAGTCCATGTATTGCTCACCTCGATCTGATCGTAGTGTCTTAATTGTTTTATCTGCAAGTGAAGAGTTGTATTGCTGACTCCACAATGGAAGTTGAGTACGTAGCTGCAAGTGAAGCAGAAAAGAAGTAGTATGGCTCAGAAAGTTCCTGACAGATCTGGAAGTAGTTTCTAATATGCACCTGCCTGTCATTCTCTATTGTGACAACAGTGGAGTAGTTGCAAATTCAAAGGAACCACGAAGCCATAAAAGAGGAAAGCATATGAGTGGAAGTAACATCTCATCAGGGAGATTGTACACAGAGGAGATGTGATTGTCACTCAGATTGTTTCACAAGACAACTTAGCTGATCCGTTTACAAAGACCCTCTCGGCTAAAGTGTTTTAGGGTCACCTAGTAGGAATAGGTCTACGAGTTTTGTATCACTAAGGCAAGTGGGAGAATTTATGGGTATTGTAATGTCCTAGTTTTGTATTCGACATTTTATTCTTTCCATGTAAACTCAACATTGTATATATTTGTATATATTGATCCACTGGAGTTCTAGTCCAAATGGGAGTATTGTTGGGTTTTATGTCCTAAAAACTCGTAGTTTGTAAAATGATAAACATTTTCTATAATCAATAAACTTATTATTGATTTTAATTGTATACATGAAAGTCTAAATCCAATAAACTAAGACCCATGACTATTACAAGAGTACTTGAACTTTATAGGGAGACATAAGAGTGGATCAGGTTCGAGTAAATAGTCAAAATGATCTATAGTACATGAATAAGGTTAGGTACCTTATTCTGGTAACACTATTGGATACGACCTACTCTGTAGTTGTTACAAAGAGTTCTAAAGTGTTACATACGATGTGATACTAATTCGTACATGTTATGACATGAGGTGTGGGGGCGTCCTATGCAATGAGTTTGCATAAGATCGAACCAAGAATTAAATCACTCTTATTTTTTAATGGGTTTACTGTATAAGACTGACTATTTCACCTAGATGGCCTGGGTAACTCGATATTAATTCTAAACTAACTATGAACTTATGTTTATTTGGGATTATCCTTAGATTTACATAGGTGAGAGTTGACTCAACAGCGCTGGCTCAATAAGGCTCCCATTTCAGGGGTAAGGCCTAATAGATAGTTGGGGACATAGGGTACAAGACGGAGTTCATGCCTACCCAATTTAGGGCCAAGAGAAAGGTTGTTCACTCAAGTACTGAATCTAGGTCTTGAACAAAGAGCCTCACCCTCTCACTAGATTAAGAGAGTTTTGGTTTAGTGATGGGATCACAAACCAGTTGTTCATTAGACGATGAGTAGGAACTTGAAGAACAAGAAGTAATCTAGTGGTAAAATAGATATTTGACCCAACCGTTATTACAAACAACCTGTGAAGGGTCGATTTACTAATTATGGTTAAATCATGTGGATATAATATATCTACAGTGAGGGGAGTGCAAGTATGAGCTTTAGTGGAGTGACCCATTAGTTAACGAATGGGGTTAATTTGGTCTAATGAGTTTAGCCAATTAATCTTGGATCGTTGGAGCCCATGATCTGTAGGTCCGCGAGGTCCCCCTACTAGCTCGTAAATGGATTAGCTCTAGAGTAGCATGATAAGTTAATTTGAAACGTTCAAATTAGAATTAAGGAAATTAGTAATTATATGAGATATAATTACGTTTAATTTTAGAAATGAAACGGAATAGAAGAATTTATATTTAAATATGATTTAAATATATGAAGATGAATATGTATAAAAATTAATTTAATATTTGATATTAAATTAATTAGTATTATTTAAAAATTAATTTATATAATTAATTTTATAATATTAATAAAATCTTCAGTTTTAAAATCAAAGTTAAATTTGAAATTGATTTTGATGGAAATTGAAAAATTAATATAATGCACAAATGGAAAAACAAGATCCATCACCATTGCCTTTAATTACTCTAAGCATGAGCTGCAACTCATGCAGCTCTCTTCCTTACATGATGGTCTGCAATATATTGAAGAGATTGGAGTGAATTTGAGGCATGCAATTGAGAGAATTTTAGTTGAAAATTCATGGTGAAGAAGGTGTTCTTCACTCAGATTGCTGCTGTGAGCATTTCTCAATAATCCCTTGATTCAAGCTCGTTTTAAGTCCCACAACTCAATCTAGAACACTAAGAGAATAGTGGAGAAGATCTTGAGGTGGTCTACAACGAGATTTAGAGAAGATTGCAGCTGGAGATCGAGCTTTGAAGAAGTTTTACAAAGGTATGTCATGAAACTCACTTATTTCTGCAAGAGCATGCTTTATATTTTGCAAAAATTAATGAATTAGAGTGCTTAATGATCCATGTTTCTTCCGTTGTTACTGATACATTCCTACAATTTGTATCAGAGCATCATATAAGCATTCAATACAATTTAATTTTGGTGTGGTGGGTGTTTTATATGAGTTATAGGAAACTTATGTACTGATATGGTTTTTTGAGTTTTGACATTTAATTTCTCTTTTATTTCTCATTTAATTTGTAATTGGCTCTTGGTTGATGAGCTTATATATGTTATCAAGAGTCTGTAATTTATTTGGAGTCATTAGAGTTGAAATTAAGTTGTAATTGTAGAAACAAGTGAAGATGGTCGAGCTGTTGTACCAGTTTTTCATCTTCTGCTCAAAATCGTTGTTGAGGTTCAGTTGCTAAACGATCTTCTAGTTCCAGGCATTATACGATCTGAAGAAAAGCTAGACAATTGTATAGTAATGAGCGTTGGCCGTCGTGATGTTGGAGGCTAGACGATCGTGCACCTGCGGGAGCTAAATGATGCGTTGAAATGCTATACAATAGCACTACTCGATTGTTTAGCTTTGCATGGGAACTAAATGATGCGTTGGAGGTGCTATACGATAGCACTACACGATCGTGTAGTTGCGACGCGTGCTGAGCGATGCTATGAAGTGCTATACGATGGCACTAAGTGATTGTCTAACAGCGGTGCTAAGCGATGCGTTCAAGTTCTATGTGATGGAACTAAACGATCGTGTAGTTATGCGTTGAACGATGCGATGAAGTTCTATGTGATGGAACTAAGCGATCGTGTAGCTGCAACGGACACTAAACGATGACAAAAAGCACTGGGCGATGGTGTTATGCGATTGTGTAGTTCTACCCGAGAGCTAAGCGATTGCACTATGCGATAGATAGAAGACACTAAGCGATCATGTACCTCTGCCCAACACAAGGTGATGGCATTAGACGATAGCCTTCAGCCTTACATGATCGGCCTTAGCGAGATTTTAAGTTTGGACCGAGAGCTGTCGATTCGACCAATTTTCTCGAGGTCCAATCTGGTTCAGCCTCAAAGGATTTTTGGCTTGTCCGGTTCAGACTTTGTTGGTCTGAGTCAGACTTATCCAGTTCGGTTCAAGATGCTTGGGTTCGGTTTGGAGTAGTTTGAGCAGTTCAAATATGGTTTTGAAATTGTTTGTAATAGTTAGGCTTCTGTTTGCTTGTATATGCCAAAACTAAAATCATATCAGTCTGTGTTTAATTATTTATGCATTTCATATATGTTATAATTAAATAAATCTTGTATGTACATACAGTATGCCATTTAGATTTAAAATCCCACCATAGGAAGCATGTTAAATGCATTGAAAGTATATTATAATCTGTTATAATACATAGTATACATGTAGGGGTTTCTAGTATTCAATATAAGTATTATATTAAATATTGAATGCCTTTATGTATGTTATGGATGTTTAGTATGTCTAAAGTTTTATAAGTTGTTATAAAATTGGGTTAGACGTTTAAAATCCATAAAGAACAGTTGCATGCTTACGTAGGTTGACCACTTATATTAATAGTTAAAACCTATAAAACTCAGGTTATAAACTCAATCGATATATAATCCTGTCTAAGGCTGGGGGTACTTAAGTTAACGGTTTACGGAACAACTCCTACTTGGGGATTATGACCGATTTATTGAGCGTTGGTAACTGGTTTTATGAGCATACGTGAGTGATGTGAGGTAATAAAAGGGTTTATCACCTAGACATCGTATGTTAAAATCCAATTATAAGCGTTATCTTGGATAAACCACATAGAATTAGAGTTGTTTTATTAGCCGAAAAGAACCTAAGTATAAATCTACCCAATAGAACACTTCACTGGCAGTTTAATAACTTCTATATGATAAAGTTATTAGAACACTTCAGTAGGAGATTAGTAACATATATAATACGTTATTTTTAGCTCTCACGTCCCTAAGAATTTACAATCAAGATTTAAGCAGTACTTCGTGTCACCTTGGAAGTGACCTCCATTCGGAAAGTATTTTTTAGCTTAAATCTAGATTGCGGTGAATAAAGGGAAGTTGTTCAAACAAAAGTCTATTATATGATATATAGATTTCAACTACCACGTCTCCACGATAGTTTACACTGTGAGATTCATATGACGCTTCGTGTCACCTTGGAAGTGACCTCCATTCGGGAAGTGTTTTGTATGAGTCAATAACAAGGTAAACAGAGGAAGTTGTTTAGAGTAAGGGGGTGAAGAATATGTGTCAATATATGCTGCGGTCTCTACCATTAGTTTGGATGGTGAGATTCCTATGTTGCGCTTGCTGGTTTGCTTTAGGTGGCCCTTGCTAGTCGTTTAACGATGGCTATTCCCTCGGAGGGTTATAACATAGGATTTAGAACAACTTAAACTCTAGATATGGATAGGATTTCTTAGGTCCATTCCCACCTTGACTCTCCATTTCGGTAGCATAGTTGGGGTCAACCTCTGACGTCTGAAAACGGAGGGTTACACTTACAAAATAATTAAGAGTGTTAGTAATTTCTAACCGAAAACGATAACTAAACGACTATAGGAATAAGAATTATTTCGGAGATAGTGTTTGATCGAAATTGTTTGCTTTAGTAAAAGAGTATCTGACTGCCCCTCGATAGCACGTATTCTGACTCACTAAAGTATCATTGCAAATAAATAATGGTTATGGGTACATTATTACTTTTTGCTAAAACTTAATTTTGGATTTAGTTGCAATTTTCTAATTAGAACTTGTTTGAATTTTATCAGCGTGTAGAATTCTTCTAGAATACTCACTTCCGAATTAAATAACAGTAAAATCAAATCAACAAAGAAATTACTAGCAGTTGATAACACCAAAAGAGTTTTAACAGAGAATTGTCCTCTATCTCTCAATTCATCTGAAATTTTGAATTATATAGATGAAAATGCAGAATTCGAACAACAAGTTAAATATGATTTACTTGTTATCGAAGCATGTTTAGTGGAAAACGATAAAATCTGAATAATTGATTCAGGTGCCGCTAATCATGTTTGTACTATCTCACAGGAAACAAGTTCCTGGAGACAGTTGAAAGAAGGTGAAACAATCTTTAAGATAGGGACCGGGGAGGTTGTTTCAGCTAAAGTAGTGAGAGATATGAAGTTATTTATAGGAGATAAGTACATTTATTTAGAAAATGTATATTATATTTCTTCTATGAAAAGGAATCTAATATCTATCTCTTGTTTCCTAGAACAAAATTATAAAGTTTATTTCGAAAATGATGAAGTGTTCATCAATACAAGAAGTAAACAGATTTGCTCTGCAAAATTAGAAAATAACTTGCATATGTTAAAACCAACTGAGGTTAAAGCCGTATTGAATATAAAGATGTTTAAAACTGCTGAGACTCATAAGAAAAGGAATTTTTCTCCAAATTCCTATCTTTGGCACTTGAGACTCGGTCACATAAATCTCAAAAGAATTGAGAGATTGGTTAAGAACGGTCATCTAAATAAGTTAGAAGACAGTTCATTACCACCTTGTGAGTCCTGTCTTGAGGGTAAAATGACATAAAGATCTTTTTCTGGAAAAGGTCTTAGAGCCAAAAAAACCCTTAGAGATGATTTACTCAGACCTTTGTGGGCCTCTAAATATTAGAGCGAATGGAGGGTATGAATATTTCATCAGTTTTATAGATGATTATTCCAGGTATGGGCATATTTACCTAATGCACTAAAAGTCTGAAACTTTTGAAAAGTTCAAAGAGTATAAGACTGAGGTTGAAAACCAATTAGGGAAAAAGATTAAAACGCTCCGATCGGATCGAGGTGGTGAATATGTGGACTTAGAATTCCAAAACTATTTGATAAAACATGAACTTCAGTCTCAACTCACAGTCCCTGGCATACCTCAGCAAAACGATGTGGCAGAAAGGAGAAATAGAACCTTGTTGGACATGGTTCGTTCCATGATGAGTTACGCTTAGTTACCAAATTCTTTTTGGGGACACGCGGTTGGAACTTCGGTGTATATTTTGAACGTGGTTCCCTCAAAAAGTGTTTATGAAATGCCTTACTAGCTCTTGAGAGGACTTAAAGGAAATTTACGTCACTTCAAGATTTGGGGTTGTCCAGCACATGTGTTAGTGCAAAATCCTAAAAAGTTGGAACACCGTTCAAAACTATGCCTATTTGTAGGCTACAAAAACAAAATGTAGTTTCTTTTACGATCCTCAAGAAGACAAGGTAATTGTATCGACAAATGCAACCTTCTTGGAGGAAGACCATGTGAAGAATCATCAACCTTATTGTAAGCTAGTAATAGAAGAAATGTCCAGAGAAACAACAAATGTATCAACAAAAGTTAGGTACCTTGTCCATAGCTACATTTTATGATTATGAAATATGGCAAATAGATGTCAAGACAGCTTTTCTGAATGACTATCTTGAAGAGAGTATCTATATGTCTCAACTAGAAGGGTTATACAGTAGGATCAAGAGCAAAAGATTTACAAACTTAATCGATCCATTTATGGGTTGAAACAAGCTTCTACATTCTAGAATATGAGATTTGATACTACGATTAAATCTTATGGCTTTGAACAAAATGTTGACGAACCCTATGTATATAAGAAAATCTTTAACAAAACTATCGCTTTTCTGATGTTCTATGTTGATGATATTCTACTCATTGGGAATGAGGTAGAATTTCTAGCTGGCGTTAAAAGATGGTTGACTTCGCAATTCTAAATGAGCACAGTATGTTCTTGTGATCCAAATAGTTCGAAATCACAAGAATAGAACATTCGCATTATCTCAAGCATCTTATATAGACAAGATGTTGTCTAGGTATAAAATGCAAAATTCCAAGAAAGGATTGTTACTTTTCAAACATGGAATTCGTCTGTCTAAGGAACAGAGTTCTAAAACACCTCAAGGGGTTGAACACCATAAGAAAAGATCATTAGCATGAGTACTTGAACTTTATGTGAAGACATAAGAGTGGATTAGGTTCGAGTAAATAGTCAAAATGATCTATAGTATACGAATAAGGTTGGGTACTTTATTCTAGTAACACTATTGGATGCGGCCTACTCTGTAGTTGTTACAAAGAGTTGTAAAGTGCTACATACGAAGTGATCCTAATTCATACATGTTATGACATGAGGAGTGGGGGTGTCCTATGCAATAGTTTGCATAAGATCGAATAAAGAAATAAGTCAGTCATACTTTATAACATTGTTTACTGTATAAGACTGACTATTTCACTTAGATGACCTAGGTAACTCAATCTTAATCCTGAGCTAACTATGAACTCCTGATTATTTGGGATTATCCTTAGATTTCATAGGTGAGGGCTGGCTCAACAGCGCCGGCTCAATAAGCCTCCCATTTCAAGGGTAAGACTGAATAGATAGCTGGGGACATAGGGTGCAAGATGGAATTCACGTCTACCCGATTTAAGGATAGAAGAAAGGTTGTTCTCTCAAGTACTGAATCTAGGTCTTGAACAAGGGACCCCACCCTCTTACTGGGCTGAGAGAGTTTTGGTTTGGTGATTGGATCACAAACCAGTTGTTCATTAGAGGATCAGTAGGAACTTGAGTAACAAGACGTAATCTCGAGGGTAAAATAGATATTTGGCCCAGCCGTTATTACGAACAACTTGTGAAGGGTCGACTTACTAATTATGGTTAAATCATGTGGACATAATATATCTATAGTGAGGGGAGTACAACTATGGGCTTTAGTGGAGTGACCTATTAGTTAACGAATGGGGGTTAATTTGGTCTAATGAGTTTAGCCAATTAATCTTGGATCGTTGGAGCCCATGATCTGTAGGTTCGCAAGGTCTCTCTACTAGCTCGTAAATGGATTAGTTCTAGAGTAGCACGATAAGTTAATTGGAAATGTTCAAATTAGAATTAAGGGAATTAGTAATTATATGAAATATAATTACGTGTTTAATTTTAAGAATTAAACAAAATAAGAGAATTAATATTTAAATAAGGCGAATTTGTGTAAAAATTAATTTAATATTTGACATTAAATTAATTAGAATTATTTATTTATTTTATTAGAAAAAATAATTTATAAAATTAATTTTGTAAAATTAATAATTATTCCAATTTCATAAATGAAATTGATTTTTGAAATCAATTTGAAAAGTTGGAAAAAATGAAAAACACATAAATGGAATTTTTGGTTATTCCATTATCACCTTCGTTAGTTGCTCATACAAAATCCATTCATTTGCCTTCAATTACTCCAAGCATGAATTGCATCTCATGCAACTATCTTCCTTGCATGATGGTCTGCAAATATTGAAGAGATTTGAGTGATTTTGAGACATGCAATCGATAGAATTTTGCTGAAAGTTCGTGGTGAAGAAGGTGTTCTTCAACTGGTTTGTTGTTGTGGGCACTTCTCATAGTTCCGTTGATTCAAGCTTGTTTTGAGTCCCACAACTCAATCTAGAGTACCAAGAGAATAGTGGGGAAGATCTTGAGGTGGTATGCGACGAGATTTGGAGAAGTTTGCAGCTGGAGATTGAGTTTTGAAGAAGTTCTACAAAGGTATGTCATAAAACCCACTTGTTTCTGCAAGAGCATGTTTTATATTTTGCCAAAATTAATGAATTAGAATGCTTAATGATTCTTGTTGCTTCCATTGTTGCTAATACAATCCTTCAATTTTTATGATCCTAAAGAAAACAAAGTGTTTGTATCGACAAATGCTACTTTCTTGAGGAGGATCATATAAAGGAGCACGAACCTAGAAACAAAATCGTGTTGAATGAGCTTTCCAAAGAAACTACTGAATCTTCAACAAGAGTTGTTGAAGAACCTGCTGAAGAAAATCAGACACGAGGATTTCCATGAGCAGCGGAAGGATCTTTCCAAATTTCAATCATATATGAACATACACAATTATAGTCACAAATGGAAACAATAGGCTATGCGCAAAACAGAAATTACAGCATGCTTTATTACATATCAAGGGCTAGAATTGACATACCTTTGAAGACTCATCTTCAAGATCCCTCGATCACGAACGCTCAATCACAGTACGAACTCTACATTGCATGATCACAGCAAACTCCAACACCGCGATCTCCAAGATCACGAACACCTCGAACACTACGAACGGCCTCCACAGATCCTCGACTCTGTCAAGTTGAGTATGACACCACCAAAAAGGTTACCTTGGTATTCTCAGTGTGAGAATCCAGAATGTGGTCTCTGTGTGGACTTGGTTAGAGGCAGAGACTGGAGGAGAATAATCGTGTAACCGATTGAGCATGTGGAAGATGACAAAGCCTATGGTATATGACGATGCCCAATCGTTTAACAAAAGCTATGTGATCGTTTAGCTCATCAGTCAGCTGAGAGTCTTCGTATAGAAACTCTCCACAATCGTCTAGTCTCTCCAAGCTGTCATTTAGTAAATCTGATTTACTTGACAGTCTTTTTCGTGAGAACTTTCGAGGTTGGAAATCTCAAATCAACATTAACTAGATTTAGGAAAACATTTTTCCTTTTATCTCATGGTTACCATGAAACCACCAATAACCTCCCACTCAATTGGTTATTAGAGAAAAAGAGATATTATCCAATAATTAATATTATTATATATATAAATGATAATTAACTTACCATACTATATTTATAACATTTAGTTTTAATATTTCATCTCATGAAATATATAAACCATAGCTCTTTTTCTATTCCATGGCACTTAATGTAAATTTCATTTACATTAACCCTCCACTTGATGTATCTCATACACCATACCGATCAAATCATATATAATCGAATTACCTCTTGTTAATTTGTACATTTCAAATCAACACCAAGAACTAATCCTCAGCTTGAATCCATTGAGCTTCCAAGGGACCTTATGGACATGTAGTTCGAATCTCCAACGGTACAAGAATAACTTATTAAACTCTTTAGTCATGGGATCTACCATCCCTTAACTGCCAGGCACTCCACTAAAGACTGACAGCTGAACTTTTCTTGCTACAGATATATTAAGTGTCCATCTTAACCAATCAACAGTGCGACAACCCTTCATAGATTACTCATAAGTACAGCTCGGCCAATAACCGTTATGCCCTTGTAGTTACATCTAACTCTTTAAGTACCACTGATCCCTCTAATGAACATAAGTCATAGTCCTCTCTTCCAAAGAAAAGTTGTGGTCACTATGTTCAAGCTCCAGAATCAACTCTTAAGGGAGCAATCTATCTACTTACCCTTGCTTCGGGGAAGAAGTGAATTCCATCTTGTGTAATTGAGTTCCCAACTCCTAAATCAGACAAGTCCCCAAAAAGGTAGGCATGTTGAGTTGGCAATCTGGCCACTCTCACCCATATTAATCAAAGGACCGCCCTGAAAGGCAGGAGTTCCCAAAACACTAAGGATTAAGGTCATGTCACCTATGGTCGTTTAGGTGAGATGTAAGTCTCCAGTATCAACAACGTTATATACAGAGATGAACCATCTCGTGGTTCGATCTTATACAAACTCTTTGTATAGGACAGCCCCGCTCGCATGTCTCCACATGAATGGTCAGGATCTACCATCTATAGTGATTTACAACACTTACAAACCTCTACACAGCGGGTCGTATCCTTAATGTCACCAGGATCAGGTATCCCACCTTAATCCTTATACTACAGACCTATTTAGGTTATTACTTAAGGCATGATCCACTTGTATATCTCATATATATGCTTAAGTTTACATACAATAACCATGGAACTTTGTTTATTGGATATGAGTAAATGCCAGAATGAAATAACAATTATTTTATTCATAAACAATGTGTATATTACAAACAACGAGACTCTGAGAGATTGATGTAGGTTCATCTAGTAGGTTAAATCTACCTCAAGTATTGAGGGAACTTCGACATAGTGGGAGGATTACGAACCCACCTATTTGCTATATGGGTTTAATTGAAATCCTGGCTATAGTAGTTGATGGTGAGGTTGAGGATCTGTTGTCTTACAAGAAGGCAATGGAGGATGTTGACTGAGATGAATGGATCAAAGCCATGAATCTGAAATCGAGTCTATGTACTTCAATTCAGTTTGGGATCTTGTAAATCAACCTGATGAGGTTAAACCTACAGGTTGTAAATGGATCTATAAGAGGAAACGGGATGCTGATAGGAAGGTGCAAATCTTCAAGGCTTAACTAGTGGCAAAGGGTTATACCTTGGTAGAAGAAGTGGACTATGAGAAGACTTTCTTGCTTGTTGCCATGCTGAAGTTTATCCGCTTCCTTTTATCCATAGCCTTATATTATGACTACGAGATATGGCAAATGGATGTCAAGACTGCTTTTCTGAATGGTAATCTTAAGGATGCCATTTATATAGTGCAACCCGAAGGATTCATAGTCCAAGGTCAAGAGCAAAAGATTTGCGAACTGAATCGGTCCATTTATGGACTGAAACATACATCTCGATCTTGGAACATAAGGTTTGATAATGCGATTAAATCTTATGGCTTTGACAAAAATGTTGATGAGCCTTGTGTCTACAAGAAAATCATTAATAGTTCAGTAGTTTTTCTAGTGTTATATGTAGACGATATCTTACTCATTGGGAATGATGTAGGCTTACCCACTTCAGTTAAGAACTGGCTAGCGACCCAATTCCAAATGAAAGATTTGGGAGAGGCTCAGTTTGTTCTTGGGATTCAGATCTTTTGGTATCGAAAGAACAATAGGCTAGCACTGTCTCAGGCATCGTACATTGACAAGATGTTGATCAAGTACTCGATGCAAAACTCCAAGAGGGGCCTATTGCCTTTCAGACACATAGTTACATTGTCTAAGGAACAGTGTCCTAAGAAACCTCAAGAGGTTGAGGAAATGAGACGGGTTCCCTATGCATCTACCGTAGGCAGTTTGATGTATGTGATGTTATGTACTAGACCTGACATCTACTACACAGTAGGGATAGTCAATAGATATCAGTTTAATCTAAGATATAATCACTGGACCATCAAGAACATCCTAAAGTATCTTTGGAGAACGAGGGACTACATGTTTGTGTATGTTTCTAAGAATTTGATCATTACAGAATACACGGACTTTGATTTTCAGAATGATAGGGATTTTCAGAAATCCACTTCAAGATCAGTGTTCACTCTTAACAGAGGGGCTGGAATATGGCGAAGCACCAAGCAGGGGTGCATCACGGACTCCACCATGGAGGTCGAGTATGTAGCGGCTTGTAAAGTTGCTCAGGAGGAGGTTTGACTTAGGATGTTCCTGACTGATCTGGAAGGTTTTCCAGACATGTCTAGGCTCATCGCCCTTTATTGTGATAATAGTGGTGCTATGGCGAATTCCCGTGAGCCTCAGAGTCATAAGCACTGCAAGCACATTGAGCGGAAATACCATCTCATCCGAGAGATTATGCGTCGAGGGGACGTGATTGTCACGAAGATAGCATCGGAGCACAACGTTGTTGATCCGTTTACGAAGGCTCTCACGGCTACAGTGTTTGAGGGTCACTTGTAGAGTATAAGTCTATGGGACAGGCCACGGCTGAACTAGGGCAAGTGGAAGATCTTGTACTAGGCATTTGTGCCCTAGTTTATTATTTTGTGTACTCATAATTTGATTATCTTGTACACTCCACTAGTTTTAGGATAAGTGGGAGATTGTTGGGGTTGATGCCCTAAATCTCCTAGGGTTCTGTAGTTTGTAAACACTTGTATGAATAAACATTCTGTGATTTATAATATATGATTTTATTCACTTCAGTATATAAAATATTTGATATTTTAGTTGCATTAACGACAAACCAATAAACTAAGATCCATGGTTATCGTTGTAACTTAAACATGTATGTGGAGACATACAAGTGGATCGGGTTTTAAGTGATAACTTAAATGGTCTGTAGTATATGAATAAGGCTGGATACCTTATCCTGGTGACATAACGACTATGACCCACTTTGTAGGTGTTACAAATGTTGTAAAGTGCTATAAATGATCTGATCCTGATCATTCATGTATTAGACATGCAAGCAGGGATATACTATACAAAGGAGTTTGTATAAAATCGGACTACAAAATGTATAGTCTCGTTATATAACGCCATTCATAATTAAGACTTTCATTTCACTAGAACAACCATAGGTAACATGACCTTAATCTTGAGTGAGTTGGGAATTCCTGCTTATGAGGATGGTCCTTGGATTTGCATGGGTGAGAGTGGTCAAATCATTGACTCAACAAGCCAACTATTTTGGGGATTTGTCTGATTGGGGAGCTGGGAACTCAGCTACACAAGATGAAATTCACTCATTCCCCGAAGCAGGGCTAAGTAGATAGATTGCACCCTTAAGGATTGATTCCGAGTCTTGAACAATATGGTGCCACACCCTCTCTTGGCTCGAGAGGGTTTAGTCATAGTGGAACTATGATCTATTATTCACAGAAGAATCAGTGGTACTTAAGGAGTTAGATGTAACTACAGGGGCAAAACGGTAATTTTGCCTAGCTGTACTTACGAGCGATTTGTGAAGGGTCATGTGTAATTGTTGATTGGTGATATCCAATGGACACAGAAATATATCTATAGTGCGAAAAGTGCAGCAGTCGATCTTTAGTGGAGTGCTTGGCAGTTAACGGATGGTGGATAATGTGATTAAAGAGTTTAATTAGTTATTCACGTATCGTTGGAGCTTCAAGCTACAGGTCCATAAAGATCCCCTTGGTAACTCAATGGATTTAAGTTGGGAATCGATTTTGGGATTAATTTGAAATGTTTTAAATTAACAAGAGAGAATTTGATTATATATGATATAATTAAATTAATTCAATTATATATGATATAATTGATATAAGGTATTTGATACAATATTATTTGATTGAAGGAACTAATATTTGAATATGATTCAAATATATTTTCTATGAATAAAATTCATAGTTATTTAAATTTAATATAAATATGATTTATAGTTAAATGCCATAAAATAAAGAAAAAGAACTATGGTTTATATATTGTATATGATGCAATATTAAAACTATAGGTTATAAATATAATATGATAAGTTAGTTATCATATTTATTTATATTTATTAATTATTTGATAATTAAATTCTTTTTCTCATATAACCACCCTTAGTGGGTAGTTATTAAGTTTTATGGAAAAAGTGGGATAAATGAAATGGTTTTAATCATTCCGCGAGATAAGTGATACTATAGACGTGAGTATCAATTGAGTAAGAAAGTCTTACTAAACGATCACTTGAGAGCCTAAACGATTGAGTGCTTTGTCTATGCGATAGACTTTCATCTACACAATAGAGTTGTTGTTTACTCGATTGTCTTTCTCCTCCACACTAAACCTTCCCTCAAACCAAAATAAGCTAGAGCCCACCATTCCTGGATTCTCACACTGAGAATACCAAAATAACCTAGTGATAGTGTTCGGTTGCTGCTTGTTGCTGTTCGAGGGAGATCAAGTTTTTGCTGTGTTTGTGAGCGAGTTTGATCGAGGGATTATTTTGAAGAAGAGGTTCTTTAAAGTTATAATTTCTTTTCCTTTGTTTTTTTTTATTTTAGAAGCATGCTGTAATTTAAGTTTTGTGTGTAATCTGTTCTGTATAACTGTAAATGTATGTGTTCATTCACAACGGGGTTCGGACGATCTGTTTCCGCTCAAAGGTCCTTTGTAATTAGAGTTCCTTCACTATCAAATAGTTCTAGAATGTTAGATCAATAAACTCTCCACCTCAATCAGATCGAAATATTTTAATTGTTCTGTTTAGTGCATTTTCAACTTCAACCTTGAATTCTTTGAACTTTTCAAAAGACTTAGACTTATGTTGCATTAGATAAACGTACTCATATCTGGAATATCATCAGTAAAGGTGATGAAATATTCAAAACCTCCTTTAACTTTGACATTCATCGGACCATAAAGGTTTGAATGTGCAAGCTCAAGAGGTTCTTTGGCCCTGTGACCTTTTCCAGTAAAAGGTCTTTTATTCATTTTGCCTTCAAGGCATGACTCACATACAGGTAAAGAATTTTCTTCTAACTCGCTTAGAAGTTCGTTCTTTACCAATCTCTCAATCCTACTGAGATTAATGTGTCCTAATCTTAGGTGCCAAAGATGGGCATTTTCTTTAAGAAAAATTTTAAGTCTTTTATGTTGAGTTACTATAGTCTTAAACATCTCAGTGTTATGAAGTGCCTTAGTTTCTAATGGTCTTAGCACATAAAGGTTATTTTCCAATTCAGCTGAACAAATATTGACACGATTTTAGAAATACACTTTATTAGCTAAAAGTTTTGTACAATAAAATACAGAAATTAAGTTCCTCTTCAAACCAGGAACTACATATACATTTTCTAATAAAAGAAATTTATTTTATAAAGTCAACTAGAGACCTCCCACTACCACAACCGAACGACGTGTCCAGTTCCAACCCGCATCTTTATTTCACCAGCATCTAGTTGCCAGAAGGAACTAATTCCCTGAAATGAAGAACAAACATGGTTAGTGGCGCCAGAGTCTATAATCTAGGCAGAATCATCATTCTCCACTAAACAAGTTTCCAAAACAAGTAAATCAAATTTACCTTGCTTGACCTTCTTCTTTTCTGCCAAGTATTTGGGGAAGTTCTTTTTCCAATGACTATCATGGTTGCAATGGAAACAGATTCCCTTTGCAGCCTTGGGTGGTCTTCTGCCTCCTTGTGTAACAACTGCAAGGTTAGCTTTCCCCTTCCTACCTTTCTTCTTTTTCCACTTTTTGGTGTCGGAGGAAGAAGGTACTGACTTAGTTCCAGAGGTCAAACCTTTGTGGAACTTCTTGAAAGATGAAGCAACATTTGCCTCACCCTTCCGTTTCTTGGTTTTCATAAAGGATTGGAAAGTCTGTAGCTCATTAAGTAAAATGGTCAGGTTGTAGTCAATTCTGTTCATAACAACATTGCTATGGAACTGCAGGAAACTTTTAGGTAAAGATTCCAGTATGCAGCAAACCTGATTGGCTTCATCGATGACAAACCCATTCATCTCTGCCATGTTGAAGTGGACCATCATGTTGAGAACGCGTTCTCTAACAGATGCCCCTTCTTGCATATGGACATTGAAGATGTTTTTCAGAGTGTCATGCCTGAGTTGTGTGGACGGTTGTCTGAACATCCCCTATATGGACTCCATGATCTCACAAGCTATAAGCATGGGCTCATGCTTATTGGCTAAGACATCGGCAAGACTAGCCAAGATATACGCTCGAGCCTTTTCATTCGCCCTTGTTCAGCACTCTTATGCCTCTCAAACATTTTGAGGAGCATTTGGAGCAGGAATGGGAGGACAATCCTCCATCAGGACGAATCGAAGATCATCAATGATCAAAATTGTATTGATCGTTTTTTCCAAGATGTATAGTTTTCGCCCATTAATTTGCCAGCGGCGAGCAAGTTTAATGTAGTAGTAGCCATAATATAAATTACTGAAAATGAAAAAATCATTAATTAGATAACTTGCATTAATCACGAGAACAACCAATCAATTTTAGCAAAATTCTAATGTACCCTAAGTGACATCTAATTTTGCAATGATGTTCCAATGAGGCAGGACAAAAGTCATCGTAGAGTGATCAAGTGTCCCTTCACTGAAATAAGACATTCTCAACTAATAGACAAAACAACTCCTTGTTATTGTCACTATTAGTCACCATTGTTCGGTCTAGAATTCTTTAAACTAACTTAACGATTCCTGTAAGTATAACCCTCATTTTAGGTCCTAGAGTTTGTAAGCGCATAAAATGATGATGTAATGATATGCGATACTACTTCTAGATGTATGCGTTAATAATGAAATGCTTGAAGTATGCTATGTATTGTCACAAGTTTCCTTGCGTTGAAACTAAGTATAATTCCACCACAAGTTTCTCGAAGTGATCCGAGGTCGAACACAGAGATTGCGTAGTTAATGCGTTATGTTCATGATATATGCGACCAGGGATTTTTCAATTAATAAAAATTGTGCGTGTACAGGTATTTAAAATTGCGATAAAGTAAAATTATACGATAAAGTAAAGTTGCGATAATAAAATAAAATGCGATAAAAGTAAACCTAAGCTATTATGATACAAGATACAGGATACTGATACATGATACTAAGATTGAGACTGACTATGAAGATTATACAAAAGGTCGTGTTATGCGGTGGCAAGTCTTTATGTATGACACAGAAATAGAAAGGGTAATTAATATAAACATCGCAAGTTCATTAATTGCGTTAAAGATTTAATTACGGTTCCGCTTTCCCTTGGCATACACCTCTCGGTGATCGGCCGCATTCCCACATCTCTGTGGTGAAACAAGGATGAACGTAATGAACTCAAGGTTGCTTCCATCTCTGGAAATACTTCTCATTTTAGTTAATGCATTCTTCTAACCTTCTCTCGACAGGCAGAATGGCATCTTCACTTCTGCTCTCACAGGTGAAAATGTCGTCTAGCATGCTTTAGCTAAACATATTTATTTCTTTAGCACAGATTAATTTACTTGTTAGATTCATACTAATTACTAAGGGATTAAGAAAACATCATGGAGAAAGTGATTTATGGAAGAACGGAAATAGACAGAAAGATGGAGATGAAAATGATCGTGACATTCAATACTAATATTTAGCGTTTGATACATGATGTGAATGATAGAGATTAAGAAGATGAATACAATTTATGATAAGAGATAGAAACAAATACAGAAGAGTGCCAACGTCTTGACACAGATATGGACGGTGAATTTGCTTGTCGGCGAATGGAGTGAATGGAAGGAAGAGCTTCCCTCTCAGGCTTGCTCGTCCGGTAGGAGTGACCTAGGTACAGAGCTTCACGGCGGGGATTGAAAGGATTTGCCCTGAGACTCACTTCTCGACCTTGTCTCTTAAATCTTCCCGGATCTTCTCTGATCAGCACTTAGATCAGTCTCTCTCTCAATATACAAATATCTAAATATGCCCGTGTCAAGTATATTTTCCAATAGAATTTTAGAGGCTATTTATAGGCTCAGCTTTGACTCTCTGCGGTGTGGACCCCACTTCATTGTTATGTCAGCTCCGGAAATGGTGGAATGAATATTCCTTCTGTTACGCAATCAATCTCGTCAAAAATGCACAACGATTAGCTGTACACGTGTTTGAAACATCTACAATTGCGTTGCTCTTTTGCATCTTCGATTGTTTGCCCACATGCGGTGTTGTTTTTTATTATTGCATGCGGTTGAAGTTGCGTTGATCGCAAAGCTCTTGATCGATTGTCACATGCGCCGTCATTGCGTTGATCGTTTATTCATTCCTGAATGATGGGCACGATGCGACGTAGATGCGTTGATCTTTTTCTCTTGAGCCATGAACGCATGCGGTGACTTGATTTCTTGCAAAACAGACTTGAAATATTCTTTTCTACCATTGCGATGGTGTCAGTGGGTGTATTGATGACAATTTATAATTCTTGCATTTCTTAGCCAATTTCCATACAATTGATGCAACTTTCCTCTCTTTTAACCGCAATATCTAAATAAAGTAGTATAAATAACTTGTATTTCTACAAGTTATCAGAGTTCCGCTCCAATGAACCAACCGTAGGAAAAAACCGATTAGGACATGAAACTAAAGTAATCCTATCTAATTCTGGAGATTGAATAAAGAGCCATGCAAAACTGCCATCCTTTAAGGGGACACCTACGATGCCATGAGGCGATGTATGAAACTTTACTTCAACCTAATGAGAGAAACCGAGGGATGTGTTGTCACACGTCCCACTCCCACTTATTATAAATACTCTTTCCATTCACCTTGATATTGATCTTCACAAATGCCACTCGTAGGGGGACGCCCATGGTGCCTCGACGCTGAGTGTAGATCTCACAGTGTGAACTTACAGGGAGAAACGTGTAGAGGATAAAATGAAGTATCATATACCCAATTTTTCTCCCACTGAATGTTTTACCTAGGGTTATTTAACTTAGGAAAAACCCAGCTACTAATTTTTAACTAAGTGAACGTTTAATTTGCTAAAAAACAACACTTGTCTTTTATGATTAACCAATTTTGATTGAAGTCTTATTAAACTGTTAATAAACATTAATCAAACTTGAATGCATGTAACAAATCTATATAATTCACCTTTCCAGGTAGGTTCCCAAGTAGAGGTACGATGTTTCCGTCATCTTAAGTACCCCAACCTAGATAGAACCCACCTTAGACATTGTACTTTTAATCTTTTATTAAGAATCAGTTTAATCCTATTAAACCGATTAAAAGATTAAAGCTAGATTTTTAATCTTATTAGAAATGTGATCTTAGGTCTATCTCAATCATGTTTTAATACATTTTAAAAAAAAATTATTATAACCTAAGGTTCACATGCAACTCTTTATTATTAATTTTAATTCTAATTTCATTTAGTTAAAACAATTATAAATAAATGAAACAATTAAAAATCAATCATTGCAAGCTTGACATACTTTAGTTAATCATAACATTGTAAATTAACCTAAGGTAGTGTCATGCTTCATGCAATCTCAATTTCATTACTAATATATATAACAATTATATATTATAAAGAAATGGAAGACATTAATAACATACTATATAAATATACATTCTTACTTTATATTATAACCCTTATAATATACATGATGCATGTAAATGTTATTAATGCATGCATGTATATAATATAATAATTATACTATATTATGCATGAGAATGCTATATAATTAAATCATGCATATTCAAATATTATAACACTTATAATATAAAATGATGCATGAAAATAAATGCATAACCTATGGTAGAATTTAATTCTATATGACATACAATATGACATATATAATAATAAAACATACATCACATGTATATTTAAAATAAAAGTTAATGGACTGGGATAGGACACTAATAAAGAAATTAAATAGCTAATCATTACATTAATCAAAAGTCATTCGGTTTGAAACAAGGGAACCGTGAAGGAACTCTTATCAAACAGTACCTCTGAGCGGAAGCAAGATCGTTCCAAACTCATTGTGACAGAATTACCACATTCATAATCAAACATACAAGTTATGCATTAACAACAAATTACGACATTCTTTGAAACTATAAACAACAAAAGAGCAAGATACATACCAGTTGAAGAACTCTTCTTCACTTTAAATCTCACTTTTGTCACGGAAGCAAATCTCGCTTTCACTGAGATCGTCCACGGCAATCGTCCACGAAATTGTTGTCGTCTACCTGCGAGTGGACTCCTCACGAACAAGGTAGCAAGGAAGATACCACCACTCAGAACCCTCGGTACTCTCGAAGTGAGAATCTATGAGGTGTGGGCTCTATTGGATTTGGTAGAGGGAAGGAGGAAAGAACAATTGTTTACCACGACCAAGCAAGTGGGAGATATCGAGAGTCTATTGTATAGACAGATGCTTGATCGTTTAGGTAAAGGTACATGATCGTGTAGTAAAAGGGGCAAGATCATATAGACGATCTTTTAATAAAATGCTCAGGCACCCGATCTCTTAGAAAATGCTAAATGATCGTTTAGGTAATTCTATGCGATTGTTTAGTAAATGCGCGCGTGTACATGATCGTTTAGTAAACGCTGAGCTGTCGTGTATGCTTTCGATTTGCTATACGATAGGCAATGTACTCAATCGGTGAGCAAATATCTGATCACTTGCAAAATGAAAACAATTTTCATTTTATCCTTCAGTTGCGAATACTGAATGCAACCTCCCACTAACTCATTCAGTTATGGAGAAAAAACCCACAAACAACTATCCCATAATTGTTTAAATTTAAAAAAATTATAATCATATTATATTTATAACCTATAGTTTAATCACATCATATGCAACATATGAACCATAGTCATTTTCTCCTTCACTAGATATAAATCATATTTATATCATTTTCCTCCAATTAATATATCTCATACATCATGTCAACCATATCATATATATTAACCCGTTTAATTATATCATGTATAATCAAACTCCCTCTTATCAATTTGAACACTTCAAACTGACCCAAAATCTAACTCTCAACTTGAATCCATTGAGCTACCAAGGGGACCTTATGGACCTATGGCTCGAAGCTCCAACAGTACGTGAATAGCTGACTAAACTCTTTAGCCACGAGGTCCATCATTTGTTAACTGCCAGGCATTCCACTAAAGACCGACAATTGCACTCTTCTCACCACAGATATATTTCTGTGTCCATCGGATATAACCAATTAACAGTACGAAAACCCTTCATAGATGCTCATAAGTACAGCTGGGCCAATTTACCATTTTGCCCCCGTAGTTACATTTAACTCTTTAAGTACCACTGATCCCTACTATGTGTGGACACTTATCGGGCCATGAGAAGGTGTGTGGTGCCACATCGTTCAAGCCCCCAGAATCAGCTCTTAAGGAAGCAATCTATCTACTTACCCCTGCTTCGGGGAAGGAGTGAATTTCATCTTGTGTAGCTAAGTTCCTAGCTCCTAAATCAGACGAATCCTCAAAGTGGTAGGTCTGAGTTGACGATCTGGCCACTCGCACCCATGTAAATCAAAGGACCGCCCTCAAAGGCAAGAGTTTCCAACTCATTCAAGATTGAGGTCATGTTACCTATGGTCATCCTAGTGAAGTGAAGTCTCTGTCATGAACAACGTTATATAACGAGACTATAACACTTCGTGGTCTGATCTTATACAAACTCCTTTGTATAGGACACCCCCGCTCACATGTCTCCATATGAATGATCAGGATTAGACCATCTGTAGCAGGATCAGACTATTCTACAAAGCGGGCCGCATCTATAGCGTTACAGGATAAGGTTTCACTCCTATATCCATATACTACAGACCATTTTGGCCCTGTGATCTTTTCCAGTAAAAGATCTTTTAGTCATTTTGCCTTCAAGGCATGACTCACACACAGGTAAAGAATTTTTTTTAACTCGCTTAGAATTTCATTCTTGACCAGTTTATCAATCATATTGAGATTTATGTGTCCTAATCTTAGGTGCTAAAAATGGGTATTTTCCTTATGAGAAGTTTTAAGTCTTTTGTTCTGAGTTACCGCAGTTTTAAATAGTTCAATATTTAGGAGGGTTTTAGTTGTTAACGGTCTTAGCACATAAATATTATCTTCCAGCTTAGCAAAACAAAGTTCTATACCATTCTTATAAATAAACACTTCTTTCAGAGAAAAATGTACATAATATTTTTGTTCAACCAATCACTTTTCAGAAATTAAGTTCCTCTTTAAATCATGAACAAGAAATACATTTTCTAATAAAATATATCCATTCTGTAAAGTAAGCCGGAGTCTTCCCATTGTCACAACTGAGGCGACGTGCCCAGTTCCAACATGCATTGTCATCTCCCTAGCCTCTAGTTTTCACCAGGAACTAATTCTCTGAAATGAAGAATAACATGGTTAGTGGCACCTAAATCTATTATCCAGACTGAATTATCATTCTCCAGTAAACAAGTCTCCAGAACAAGTAAATCACATTTACCTTGCTTAGCCTTCTTCTTTTCTACCAAGTATTTAGGACAATTCCTCTTCCAGTATCATTCATGGTTGCAATGGAAATAGATTCCCTTTGCAGCCTTGGCCTTCTTGCCCTTCTGGGCTGCAAGTGGTGGGTTATTTTTTCCATTTTCACCTTTCTTTTGCTTCCACTTTTTGTTGCCGGAAAAAGAAGACAATACTTAGTTTCAAAGGTCAAACTTCTGTAGAACTTCTTAGAGGATGAAGCAAAATTTGCCTCACCCTTCCTTTTCTTGGTTTTCATAAAAGATTGAAAAGTCTATAGCTCATTGAGCAAAGTGGTCAAGTTGTAGTCAATCCTGTTCATAACAACATTGCTATGGAACTGTAGGAAACTTTCCGGTAAAGATTCCAGTATGAAGCTAACCTAATTGGCTTCATTAATGACAGACCCATTCATCTCCGCCATATTGAAGTGGACCATCATGTTGAGAACGTGTTCTCTAACAGATGCCCCTTATTGCATATGGACATTGAAGATGTTTTTCAGAGCATCATGCCTGAGTTATGCAGACGGTTGTCCGAACATCCCCTGTAGGCACTCCATGATCTCACGGGCAGTGATCATGGGCTCATTTTGGCCAAGACTTCAGAAAGGCTTGCCAAGATGTATGCTCTTTAAAACGTTCAGGAGGGGTGTGAGCTCATATGCCCACCCTCATGGGCTCAAAATGGGTTGTATTCGGTCAAGGCGACCCTCGCTCCTCAGTTGAGGGCACATGCTCGTCAGTAAAGAGCTCGTAAGACTCGTTATGAGAGTGAATCTCGCGTTCGTCAGTAGGGAGCTTGTGAAACTGATGCTCTAGGAGTTCTGGCTCATGAAACCAATGTTCATGACTCTTGTATTCACAGGAGTTACTATGAGCATCCACATCATTGTGTGATCTATGTATCTCTGAGAAGGTTTTCTTGGCATCAATGCGCTCGTATATGTGTCGTTCATCGACCCTAGTGTCCCTATACCGCCTCTCTCTGTCGAACATGATTAATGATGTGGGTGTGATCCTTGTCTGTACAATACAATGAATAATTTGTTAGTTATATGTGACATTCACCTTAAATCCAAGTAAATTGTGATGTAATACACTAACCTCGATGGACTCAAACACGTCTCGCACTATTGTTTTGGTTGGTAATGAGTATGTACACCCCTATATCAGGAATCGAGGTGCGACATGTTCATTCAGTTAGGTTACAACTTTTTCGACAACCGTTGAAATGATCTCTTATGCCCACACCTACCATAATTCATAAACGATTATAAGACAAGCATAAGTAGTAGTTGACATTAACATTACAATGAGTAGATCTTGTAGGGCTAATGAATGGATATTACCTGAAATGCATGAGGAAACCCCAGTAGATTGTACTTGACAATGTAGTTCTTATTATGCTTGAACCTTTTTTTGTAGTTCTCTACCTTACCACTCAATCCTCTTTATAGTCCAAGTAACGTCCTCTCCCATAACACATTTCCCCAATCCATGGAATTGAAGTAATCTAAATCCTCCATAACAATTAATAAGGTCTTGTCGACATTGGCCCTCTTCTCCCTTCCCATTATACCCAATTCAGTGTGATAGACCAATGTCATCTTACAACCATCCATGTCGTTCTCAAACTCCATTTTCTTGTACACTGTCTCTAAGGTACTGATATGAATGTCCCCTGCAAAATCATTCTTGAAGTAACTATTATGTAATGATCTAGTTACTTTAACTCCCTCCACAACTACTGGATTAAGTGACCGCCACAATCCCGTCACCAATAGAAAGTCTTCTTTGGTGAATATTGCAAATGTACCATTCAAATCGAATGCCATTGCATCCTTCCTATTGTCTTCAACCTCTCTTAATAGAATGTGATGGACTAATGAACTGTTGAAGATAATTTTCATGTCCACGAATCACCCAAATACCGTCTTCCTGAAGAGGGAAAGTTGAGTAGGAGTAAGCTTCTCTTCCACTATCTCGTTAGTTGTCCCAATGTGAGAGGATAGGCTGGTCGCTTGGCTTGAAAAACGATCCTGGGGAGGAATCATGAATTGTCTAGCCATATTGCATAGAATAACAAAAAACAGGGGTAAATAAGAATTCTGTTCAATACTCGATACATGATACTCAATGCACGATACAAGATACTTGTTCCTCGCTACTCGATTGCTCGATACCCAGTATTCAATGTCTCAATACCTAATATATGTTATATGGTGTCCCTTACTCACTATATTACAAGTGACTAGATGGTCGATTATCGAGCATTCAGTTTGATTTTCCACCTTCATGCATTATCTAACTCAATCCCTAAGCTCTAGGCGGTCCAAAATAAAAAAAATATGAAAAATGAAACGAAACAAACTCAAAGTCTAGCCAAACATGCAAGAAATGAAACACAGAAATGAAAATCGTGTTGGTCGAGTATCGAGTAACGTGCAAGTGCATATCGAGGAACATGATGCAGAGATAGTCGAGTTTCGAGTGAATGATGCCAAAATACAAATAAGGAGAAGAATGTTACCTAATGTAGAGATAGTCGAGTTTCGAATGTAAAAGTGTTGTCGTCTAAGGATATACAATCGAACGAACAAAGTGAATAGTTTGAGCTTGTCAGAAGTGGTGAAATAATGGACTTCAAACACCTTTAAACGGGTTAAGAATTAAAAAGAATTGAGTATAAAATAATCAAGTATCGAGTATGGCGTGGATATGATCGAGTATACACATGTTGATTGCAGCCGTATCGAGTGACCATGAAGTTGGGTATTGAGTGACGAGCCATTAGATAACGAGTGACGAGCCATCGAGGATCGAGTAAATTGTATTGGCAGGCGCGCGGGGTACATCTCAGGGGCGAATCGATAAAATCACATGTTTATGATGTAAGCAAAATGCTACTTTCCATTACTTTCTCTATAGGTAGTTATTTTTCATTTGGGCCTCCCAAGTGAGGTCAGCCGCACAAAAAACCCCTTTGGTCTTCTCCAAAACCCTAAACAGTGAGTTAGTTTCTTGTGGCAATTAAGAGCATTTTTCACCCAACAAATTTTAATAAAGGGTATTTTTTAAAACAAATTAAAATCCTAATCAAATCAACCATATTTAAGCCACATAAGAGCCACACCAATGGCAATTAAGATGATTTTTTATTTTTTAATTGTACATGTCATTTTTCGTTTGTTTTATCAACGATGAGGGTGTTTTTGAATAGATTTTGAAAGTTTAAGGGTATTCTTGAAACGTTTCAAAGTTCAGGGTATTTTTGACACAAAACCCAAAGTTCAAGGGTACTTTTTATAATGGTTATTTCGGTCATTAAACTTTGAATCTTGTTCTATTTTGGTCCATAAACTTGAAAAAACGATTGTTTTAGTCCCTAAATTTTTAAAAAGTGTTGATTTTGGTCCTTACTATCAAGATTTTGTTAACTCTTTGATGAAATTGCGTTTAGCATGTGTGAGCAAAATGAAGGTGAAATAAAATGTCAACGAACAACCATCATAAAATACTAAACTGCCAAAATCTTGAAGGTAAAATAACTTTTGAGTTTTATAGAAAATTGTTTTACCACCTAATTCAAAATTGAAACCCTAAATTTTTTTAGTGTGACTAACTTATTTACAATCCTAGTCATCTCATCATTTTGTTTTTGCTTAAGAGTTGACAGAATCTTAATACTGAGGATCAAAGTAAAGCACCTTTTAAAAGTGTTTGGACTGGAATAGACGTTTTTAAAAGTTGAGGGACCAAAATAGAACCAATTTCTTTTAAAATTTTAGGACCAAAATAGAATCAGATTCAAAATTCAAAGACGAGAATAAGATTTAAACATTTTACAATTTAGCCAAATGAAAACTAAAGAAATAGTTCCCCGCTCCCCCTCGTTGTTAGTAATTTTGGGACTTTTCAGGGTTTAAGCTCTCCTTGTTCAATGTTCAATCCTCCCATGGAGGGTTTTAGAAAATTTCAGCTCTAACATAGTCCCTCTCTTCAACAATGGCACACTCCCCCTTTTCTCTCCTCTTCCTTAAGCGTCTTCCCTTTTCTTCTAAAACCCCCATTTCACCTCTTTCTTCCCCCCTCCTATCTCATCTCCTCGCAATCGGAACATCCAAGCGATTTGTCACCTCCCAAATCTCTTCAGCTCCCTCTCCACCTTCATCTGATCCCAAACCCAATTCCCTTTCAGCCCGGATGAGCTTCATCTTCGATCAAATCGACGCCATTGAAAAAGAGCGCTCTCAGAAGGACCAAACTCTACAGAGAATTCGAGCCTGGCGGAAATCGAAAACCACTCAGAATCCGCCCCTTGAGAATCTGAAACCGGAATCGGCGTTAGGGAGTGGTCATCTTGGTGATAATGTTAATAATTCGGAGTCTGCTTTGGGAATGGACGAAGGAAATGAGGTGGAAATTATGGGGAAGAAGAGGAATGAAATTGAATTGGTGCATCCATGGCCGGAGTGGATTGAGATGATGGAAAGGTTAGTTCATCAGAATTACTTTGATCATAGGAGGAAAGATGAGGGCAAGATGGTGGAAGAATTGGGATTCAGTGCCTCTGACATTGCTTTGGAAGAGGACGTTGGGTTGGATTTGTCCAAGGATTTTAAGGCAGTTCACACTGCGTGCCTCAATTTTGGTAAGGACCGGTTCGACATTCTGAGGTCAGTAGCTCTGCATTTCGACTTCAGTATGTGATAAAAGTTTGACAATACTTGTTTTGTGATTGCACCTGATTAATGGTGATGCAATAATAATGGTAGTTTGGTATGAGGATGTAGATCTTTAGATAATCTACTTTCAGATTACATTTATTTTAAAATTTGGGTAGTTTTGGACTGGTTTAAGGTTCATGTTTTGAGTGGTATGTTGTTCACACAGTTTCTTGGTGCATTGTACCTCTTTTTGAACTGAATGTCCTGTTTTTTCTTTGGAAAATGTTCTTAGTGGTAATAAAAATCGTCTGTAGTATCATGATCTTCTGTCCTTTTTTTCCCCTCTCTTCCATTTTTGGGATTGTGGGTGTTGATAGTTTTGCTATTTTTCTGGATGAAAGATTTCCAGCAGTCAAAGAAGAAAACTTGAGAGTATCATAAGTGGGTGGGATAAGTGCTACTGGGATTATAGACTTTTAGAATCCCCACTTTTGGCTATGGTTTTGTTTTCTGTGGGGTTTTTGTATTCTTTCATTTGAAAACTAGTTGCTCCTTAGAAATTTGCTTATGAGATTTTATGTGAGGACATCCGTAGAAATTTGCTTCTGAGATTTTATGTGAGGACATTTGTTACTTATAATCAAATATTTGAATTCTATAAATTGAAATGTTAAGATAAATAAGTTATCATCTTTCTTAGCTGATATTCGATAATGAGAGCATGTACGAATGGTTTTGAGATGGCTTGGAGGAAACTGTCAGTTAAAATTGAAAACAAATCCTTTTCGTGTGAGTTTGATAAGCAGAGTAAAGGCAGAATCATCCGGATGCCTTCAGAAGAGTTCTTGTCGATTTTCTGAATGGGAAAGAGAACTATGACTTGAAATGAGTTGTTGGAAGAGAAGATAGATCTTTTGCTGAAGTGACGAAGGGCTCTTTGCCTAGACCTAGCCATCAACCGCTGAGAAAAGAAGTTGATGTCGACAATATCTCTAATGAGCTTACTAGAAGGTCATTTCAAAGAAGAGAGGAGGTGAGGAAAATTTGTTGGAACAACACCATTGCCGTTACAAAGAGGGATTTCCATGATGATTGGAGTAGAATATTGGAGGAGATCCAAAGACAGACAGAACAACACTTCATCATTAATCCTTTCCAAGCCGATAAAGCTCTTCTAAAGTGTCCAGATGGAGAAATGGCCAGCTTGCTTTCTTTGAATTTTGGATGGGTTATGGTTGGCCCCATTACTTTAAAGATGGAGCATTGGGATAGTGCAAAACATGGAAGACTGTCAGTGGTCCCTTCATATGGAGGTTGGGTGAAATTCCGAAATATTCCTCTTTATTTACGGAACTCGAGAATCTTCGAAGTGGTAGGTGATCTGTTTGGCGGCTTTATTTATTACGCCGAGGAAAATTCTAGCCTCATTGATTGCCTTGAAGTGGCTATTAAAGTTAGAGGAAACTATTGTGGATTCGTCCCCTCTGAGTTCAAAATTAAGTTTGATGATGAAGAGTTCCTCACCCAGGTGGTTAGGTTCCAGGAAGAGTTCTTCACCCAGGTGGTTAGGTTCCAGGATGCAAACATGTTGATCGATAGAGTCGTCGGAATTAATGGAACCTTCTCTCCGGAGGAAGCACAACGTTTCTACAGAGGACTCGATAGCTCGGATCCAAACCTGATCGATGTTTGGCACATGGAGAACAAAGGGCTCTGTTCGGTCATCGATGTGACTGATTTAGAGCAAACGACGGGTACGATTTTGCAGATGGAAAAAAAAGCCCTTTTTCTCTCTTAGGTAAGTCAGAATCACGTGGAGAGACCTCCACCTCTCAAGGCCAAGCCACGGTTCAGGCCCACGTTGTGGAAGAACGACTAAAGGCCATTGATAAAGATAAAGGAAAGGCAATTGCCGAATCCCAAGAAGTGGTGGCTCGAAGTGGGCCTCGACCCAAAGGGATATTTATAAAAGAAAAAGCGTAGGTTTCCGATCTAGAGAAGGATGACGGGCTTCGAAATGGACCCCAACCTAAAAGTATTCTTATAAAAGACAGGGTCCATTCTTGTGGTGAAAGGAGGCTGTCTCAAAAACACGTGCGAACAAGGGGATTAAATTTACTGTTGAAGAGAAGAATAATTCTTGCCTAAAAAAGGGGTTATTCATTCTACAACGAAAACAAAACGTGGCTCCCCTTCGAAGTTGAGAGTGGAGTCAAGCATAATGGAGTCTAATCCTCAATTAGACACCTCGTTATTGAGCCCAAGAAGTTTAAGGATGGAAAATCAGTTCACCGCTTTGGAGGAACAGGCCGATGACTTTACTGTGAATAGTAATGATCTCCTTTTTGGGGGTGATATTGAGCAGGAAGTGGAAGATGTCGACAACCAGTTGGTTATCGTTAGTGATGAAGCTCTCCCAATTGAAGCTCGTGTGGGGGAGGCTGAATTTGAGAGCGAAACTAAAATTGAGCCGACCGCGACTCAACAGAAACCATTCCTCTAAGTAAAGAGGTCATCAAAGCTTTGCTTGAACATAACTTATGCATTAGAGCCATCTCTAGGAAAAGCAACGTTCAGAAGAAAAACGAGGCCCAAACAAGAAGCTGAATAGAGAAGTTAAGGCTTTACTAAGTAGTTGGGAAAAAGAAGTTGCAGCAAGTAGAACTAGTAGAGATCATGGGCCTGAGGTTTCTTTATGTTAGTACTTTCGTGGGACATATGAGGCCTTAATGCTCGCCCTAAAAGAGCTCTAGTCAAAGATATATTAGTTAAGTTTAATCCGATCCTGGTCATCCTCCAGGAAACAAAGCTTATCAACGTAGATAGGAAGCTTGTGAAGTCGGTTTGGAGCAGTCGCCGAATTGGGTGGGTGGCTTTAAATGCCATTGGTTTCTCTGGGGGTATTTTGGTTATGTGGAAAGAAGACTCAATTGCAGTGGCCGATTCCATTCAAGGTCAGTTTTCCATGTCCATTCACTTCAACTCCATTATTAACATTGATGGTTGGATCATAGAGTCTACGGGCCTTGTTCTTATAGAAGAAGAAGTGATTTCTGGAAAGAGCTGTCTGATTTATAGGGGTGTTGCAATAGTTTCTGGTTCATCGGAGGTGATTTTAATGTTGTTCGTTGGGTCTCTTAGAAAAGTGTGGGCGGGCAAATCAATAAAAGTATGAATTCGTTCAACTCTCTAATTGAAGAATTGGATCTCATTGACACCCTTATGAGAAATGGTGCTTTCTCTTGGTCTAGGTCAGGTGATGGTTTTGTTGCCTCCAAGACTGATAGATTCTTGCTACCTAAGCCATGGGTGGAGTTCTTCCTCAATGTTACTATTGATGGGCTTCCTCGGGTTACTTTAGACCATTTTCCCATTTTGTTACGCTCAGGTGCTCATTCTTGGGGTCCCATTCCTTTTAGATTTGAAAACATGTGGTTGGGTCATAAATCTTTTTACAAAAAGCTGGAGACTTGGTGGGGGGGCTTGAAGGTTGAAAGGTGGCCTGGTTATGCTTTTATGGAAAAGTTGAAAGGCTTGAAGGGCTTCCTAAAAGCTTGGAACAAGGAGGTCTTTGGCAGTGTGAACTACCAAAAGAAGATCCTTACTGATAAGTTAGAGAAGCTTGATACCTCAGAAGAAGGAAGTGTTTTCTCGGTTGATAATAGAAAGGAAAGGGAAGTGTGCCAGGCAGAGTTAACTGAGATTGTGTTTAGAGAGTAGTGTGCTTGGGCGCAAAAAAGTAAGATTTAGTGGCTTCGAGAAGGGGAAGGGGATGAGAACTCCAGTTTTTTCCATAGATGGACTTCAGCTCGTAAAAGTAAAAATGCTATTTCTATGTTGGAGAACAAAGAGGGGTAGATTCTCCTTAGAGAAGATGAGATTATTGAGGAGATTGGTTGGGTGTTCTAGCGGTTTGTACAAGAAAAACTCTAGCCTGTGCTTTACTTTTGACGGTTTGGAATGGAATGTCCTTTGGTTGTTCCTTTCTTTCTCGGTTTAATGCATTCCTCTTTTTCTTATTAAAAAAAATGTGAGGACATTTGTTTCGATAGTTCTAGTATAGTTGAACTTTTCACTTGATTTAGATTTTTTTCCTTAATCTATGTTTCCTTTTTTATCCAAGCGAAAGTTTGGCATATAACTGACTAAATTTCTAATATTTTATTTTCTTTTCCTTTCCAACCACCTATTGTGTTTATACCATATTCTTTGGCACCGTGAGTTTGCGAGCTTTGTTTGGGTTTCTTTTTTCAAACGTTTGGTATGATGTGGGCTCGTCGTCGAGACGTTAGAGATATGATCGAGGAGGCCATCCTCAATCTGTCGTTTGGGGAGAAAGGCCGTTTTCTCTAGTTGGCTAGTGTTTGTGCTATTGTTTGGGTGTTGTAGGATGAGAGGAATAGAAGGGTATTTAGGGAAGTTGAGAGGGATGCTAGAGATTCGTGGTCTCTTATTCGTTTTCACGTTTCTCATTAGGCTTCGATTTCTAAAGTTTTTTGTAATTATCCTATGAACTTGATCTTGTATAGTTGGAATCCCTTCTTATAGGGGGATTCTCCTTTTTTGTGTACTTGTTTTTTTTTTCTTGTATGCATGTGTATTCTTTCGTTTTTTCTCAATGAAAGTTGTTCTTCTAAAAAAAAAAAAAAAAACCATCTATTGTGTTTATTTACTCTTGTATTTAGGTTAATCCTTGTTTTGGAACTGTGTATGTAAATTTCCAGAATAGATGCAATTGTTGTAAATATACTAGTCCAAGATCTAAAAGTTTTTATTGCAGGTCGTTGTCAAGAAAAGACATCCAAATTTTGGTTGGTTTTGGGTGCCCAAGTCCAGACAAGAAGGTTGTTTTCTCTGCAAAACTCTTGAGGAAGCTCGTTCATCTGGATGAAGGAGACGTGAGTACTTCTTTGCTGCTTGTATTTGTTCCTAGCATGTCATGAAGTAATGGAAATGATCATAATACTGAAAATACTTTATTTTGCATTTCATTTGTTTATCGTCACACTGTTTACAGGTTTTTGGCTTCTGTAGTTTTTCCATTACACCTTTAACTTTCAAGTTCAACTAGCTATGTATTGAATTAATTCTATGTTAGGTACAGATCGTGATCTGGGTTTATAGTTCGTTGAGTTTCTACATTGGAGTAAAAGTTTTCTGGTAGTAACAAGCTACCATAATGATAATTCATTAGGATTATTTTCAGATATTATTTCCCTCTTAGAGCACGTATTAATAATAAAATAATATATATATATATTCAATTTATAACATTTAGTGTTAATATGCATTGAAGATGTTATTTTACCCCATACGCTTATTTTCTGCTGCTCATTTGACCTACGTAGTATAATTTCCTTTCTTTTTTATGCTTTGCTTTCTTTTCTGTCTTCAGGTCTGCAGTTCCTGCAGTTTAAGAAATTCTTGTGAAAGAGCATATTTGGTGACTAATAAAGAGGATGAGGCACGCACAATTGATATCATGCGACTTTTATTTACTTTTGGTTTTGATCCCGTGAATGGAGCTGTTGTCAACGATTCCCTTCTGAAGCGAAAAACTGTTAAAACAGTAGTTCGCAAATTACTTCATGAGGTTGTCAAGTTGGGTTCAGTCCCAATAGATCCTACTCTCACTCCTCCTGTAATCAAAAAGCCTCCACCAAAAGTGAAGCAGCCGCCACCTCCTCCAAAGAGGCGAGTAGGACGTGATGATGTTGAGATGAAAAAAGGGGATTGGCTTTGTCCTAAGTACGTATTTCTCACTATCAATTTACTATCCCAAGTGTTTAGTTTTTTTAATCTCTGGAACTGTATTATGCTTTGTTTGAAGTGATGACCATGTGGAAATGGTTTGTTGCTCCATATAAAAGACTCATTTGGTCTAGAAAGCATGGACACCGACATGCGACATGACACGATACGACATGGTGATATGCCAATTTCTAGAAATGTAGGACACGACACGTTGGGGACACGTAATATTTTTTTTACATATTTTTTTTTAAAAAATAATATATGTGATGATACTTGTAGATAAATTAATCATATATATTGAACATACAATACTTCTTTAAAACATAAATATTAGTTGTCTAAGTTCAATAAAAAGTTACAATAAAAATACAAAATCCTAAATAGAGATTACATCTTTCATGCAAAGCAAAATGTCAAAATCTAGAAGCTTAAAACACTATTCTCAAACTTCCATAACATCTCCATCTTCACAATTGTTAGCCTCGTTGCAACTACAATCATCAGTGAAAACTACTGCCTCTAATTCTGGTTCATCTAATGATAAATTAGCCACTTCAAGCATCCCAACTTCTTCAAAAGAATTAAAAGAATTTTCAGCAATATCCCATAATTTCGTCTTTCCATGTGAATATTCTGGGCTTCTTCTTGACAAAAGACGCAAATTACTAGGGATATATACTAGATCATTTGCATGTTGTGGCATCAACTTGTTTCATCTAACTGAATTAATAAATGAGTGCATATTTCGATTCCTCTCACAACATGAAGATGAAGAAGGCTGACCTAGTATCTTAAAGGCAATTGATTGAAGCATTGGTGCATAGACACCATCAATAGCCCACCAATCCTTTGCATTCTCATTGTACCTAGTCGTTATAGAATCAACGTCATTAAAATATTTTCCCATTGTTGAAAACTTAGCAAACTCCAAATTCACTTTGGTCCGATCTTCTGCATCAAGAAAGTATCTCTTGAGGCATTTCATTCTCTCATGAGTTACTTCAATGTCCTTATGTGGAGGTATTCGATTAGGATCTTGCTTAAGCCATTGTTCACTACAGTACCTAAATACAAGTTAACAAATGTTGAACTTTTAGAAACTATAATACAAAGAAAGAAAGAACGACACAATGGAGATGGAAAGAAAATGAAGGGGCTGGCAACTGTAATGTTAAATTAGGATTTTATTTGTGTCTGTTTTCTTATTATTATTTTTTTAATTTTGAAGGTTAAAATAATAAAAAATAAAAAATAAAACAACACTTGTCCCAACGTGTCAGAAATTAAAAAAACACACACACAATTTCACGTATGTGACATGTGTCAGGCGCTTGTCGGTGCATTAGTATTGGACACATGTTCGACACTGACACTTCATCCAAAAGGAAGGGTCCGTGCTTCATAGCATATGGTACTTAGAAAATCAGATCCTAGAAACTTATAATAGTCTAATTGTTGATACTATTATGTTATGGAGGTCATTAATGTTAAACTACTGTATTTTTGCCTCTGCCTTTTGTAAATGCACTGTGCTATGGCAGTTGCCAAAATTTGGGCGTATCTGGAGATTCCCCAATATTCTCTTTTTCAGTTGTCACATTGAGTTTGATGTCTGTAATGCAAATTATCAAACTACTTTCAGGTGTGACTTCATGAACTTTGCAAAAAATACGGTGTGCTTACAGTGTGACGCCAAGCGTCCTAAACGGCAGCTGCTTCCAGGAGAATGGGAATGCCCAGAGTAAGAATTTTCACATCTACTTAATTGTTTCTCCATTTAGATACTTGAACTGTATCAGTATGGATTATAAAAGGATGCCTTAGTTACACTTTCTTTGCAGAGAATCGGTTAGAGGGTGTGATTTTGAGCATTTATTGGTCTGGATAATTACCCCACTTTTTTTTTTCTTTTTTCCTTTTGGGGTAAGTCTGGGTCTGCTGGAGCACTCTTGGGTATAATTAGTGTGGGGACGAATTATTTAGCATAGAAGAATTATTTCTTTATTTTCTGATAGAAGAAATAAAATTAGGAAGAAAAAGGAGGGATCGATGGAAGCATGGTTGAACATTCAATTGTGAGTGCTTGCTTCACTTGACTTTTTGCTAACGTCATTAATTTGTAGTCACTAATCACCAGTGTCATACCAAAACTATCAAGGATATTTAGAATAAGATGCCAGTTGTTTGGTGAGAAATAAAATAGATTATAGAAGATTGAAGTGGTTGTAGCTGCAATAACTATTTTTGAAGTAACGAAAAATCAATGGCCACAATGATTGTGAGAGTTGAAAAGTGCATCCTTGCTTCTTTCTCATTTAAAACCTCGTTACAAGAAACTTTCATCTAACATGGCTTCAAAATATATCTTCTATCTCAGTAGTAACTAGTTTGAACTTTCAAACCACAGCACTAAATGATATTTTGTGTTGAATCAGAAATTGTGATTTTGAGTTATGTTACATCAGTCAGTTTCCTATCTGTGGCAGGTGCAACTTTTTAAATTATAGGAGAAATATGGCATGTTTCCACTGTGAATGCAAGCGACCAGCCGACACATTAGATAATGAAAAGCAAGAAAAACAGCACGTTCCGTCGAGGTTAGAAAAGATTGCTAATAGGCAGGAGGTCTCTAATGCCTGGAATTTTGACTTTGATGATGACGAGTCAGATGGGGCAGATGTTGCAGCTTTTGAGTATGCAGATTCGTCGGTTGCAGTGGAAGGATCTCGTTCAGATAATCAGGCGAGAGGAAGCAAACTTAGCTGGGATCTCCCAGAAAGAGAGCACTCTGACACTGGAAACAGAGGTCCAGGCGTTGGATTTGATGACTTTCTCGATGAGGAGGACGATATTGATAGTTATGAAGTAGATAGCTCAGTGAATAATTCAGCAAGGCAGCCTCATTCGATTCACTTTTCTGACATTGAAGGGCACTCAGGGTCAGAAGATGGTGATGACCTTGACCACAGACCTGGCGCCCGAGCTTATAATAAGCGTCCAAGGCGTCAACAAGCAGCTTTCTCTGGTTCTGAGGATGATGAACTTGATTTTGTCTCTAATGACGATATTTCTGTTCAGCAAAATTGGAAGTCTAGTCATCTGGCCAGTTCAAGGCATAAAAGTAGAGGCAGTGGTTTGACAAGTCGATCAAGGAGGGGATTAAGCTATGGTTCTGATGTAGAACTCGACCTTGATTCCGACCTTGATGAGGATTTAGATGAAAGTTCTCGATCTAGACCGAGTAAAGGAAAGGATTTTGGCTCCAGTAGGAAGCAGTTTCAAAGGAGAGGAAGTTCTCGAATGGAAAGCAGCCTATCTCCTGGATCAAATTTTGGTGATTTTGATAGAGGTATGAACAGACAAAAATTGAGAGGAAATCAGAGAGAAAATAATAGAAGGGGAAGCGAACACCGAGCACGTGGTGATAAATACACGAGAGGGAGTGAGTTTCAATCTAGCAATTTCAGGAATGGTAGAAAGAACACATTTCGCGACGACTTTGATGACTTTGATGACAAGTCCCACCGATCTCGTGGTGCTAATTCAAGATTTCGTGCAAACAATCGTGGCGGGCAAGGAACTTATAGCTCGGGAGCTGGCAAGCCAGACTTTAGGAGTTCTAAGGAAGGTTACAAGAAACATCGACCAGGAAGGTTTAATGAATACGATACAACTGCGGATAAGGATTATGGTGACTTCAAAAACAGTAGACGTGTTATTGAAAGATAGAGTCCAAGAGAAGCTTAATTCGTAATTTGGGTTCAGCTTCGATCGTCAGTGACCCTCTGTATACCCTCTGTAAGAGTTCTATTCAAAAGATTCCATATTCCTGTCATTGCTAACCAAAAGATCTCTTGTGCCATTGCCTGTAAAATCAATCCTGTTTCATTCTGAAGTGTTTCACTTCTAAAATCACATATGATCTCTAGAGAGCAAGGCATTTGAGTTTTTGTATTAATTTTGGTTATATGAGTGGGCTCTTAATCCCTCATTATCGTTTTTGATCTGTTTGTTCTATTTGTACTTTTGTATTTTTTTTAAAAATAATACAAACCAATCTTCAAAATTCGAGGATATATATATAGAGTCAACGGCCGTCTGGAGGCTGCCCATCGCATTTTTGTATATAATATAATTGTATGTTTATACCTTTTATATATAATATGTTGGTATGTTGGGGTTCATTATACCTAGGGGTCGACTCACCAACCAAGGTTAGCCCTAAAAAGTCTCGTACTTCATATGTAGGCTAAATTATAGAAAATATCATTTTACTTTGTATTTTATGTAAAAAAATATTCTTAAATTTTTAAAAGTTTAAAAAATATCTTTAAATTTTTAAAAAATGTTAAAAAAATATCTTTATCATTACTTTCTTCACTATGTTCTAAAAATACCATTGAATTTTTAGAACTTTCAATAATATTTCTAAATTTAAAAAAAGTACAAAAATACCTTAGTACATGAATGGAAATCATTAATATCTTGTTTAAAAAATATTCTTTAAAAAAAAAAAAATTTAAAATTATCTTTCAACTTTTAAAAATTGCATTAATACTCTCAACCTTTTAGAAAAAGTTGAGTTTAAACAGTTAGTATACTAATCAACTTAATCGAAATTATCCTAAGTTGGGAAGCAATCGATTTTAAAACAAATTAACTGTACTTGGTTTTTTTTTTTAATTTTTTTTTTTTTTATATAGATAGTCTCATTCTCATTTATTCAATTCTTACCCCATTTTCTTAGCAACCAAATAGATATTAAAACTTCAAGTTAAAACATATAAAAGTCTCACAAAATTCCGAAATCAAAATCTTCTCTTAAAATTCATCAAAATGATAAATAGTCAAATAAAAAGAAGGATGTATTTGGTTATTATCACACACTCAATAGCATACAACCTTGTTAAAACATTTAACTCATAAGGTCCTTTGGTAGTTCCATTATTCTCTTTCTTCTTGTTATAGTCTATACATCTTAACTTTAGGTGCTTTTTTTTTTGTTTATGTGTAATATTTGTTTTTTTTTTTTTTTTAAATAAACAAAAGTCAAACCATCAACAAAAATAGGGCAAGAGAATATTGAAGAAAAGAGGGGAGGAAAAATAAAGGAAAAATAAAGAAGTACGTCAGGTCATAAGCTCGAAGTAGGGTGAAAGAGAAAATGGAAGGAGGGAGGGGGACGGGGTGTGTAGATAAACAGTAAAGTTATTTTTTCAACTTCTTTTTTTTTTTTT